>NW_023652937.1:0-5091 GCF_015228065.2 Penaeus monodon
TAAAATTAAATTAATGTAATTAATATATAATTTTAATAATATTATTTTATATTATAAATTTTAATTATTATATATTATAATTTGGAATTACAAAAAAATTATTTGATATTACTCAAAGTTTAATAAATTTGGTATTATTTAATTTTCTTATCCTTTTTATATTTATGGAATTCCTTTTTTATCAGTTATAAATTCTTTTTACGTTTCATATTATCATATTATATCATACATTCATTATATCATTTCATTATTATATCATTATTCATTTTATCATCATTATTCAATTATTATTATATTATTTTGATATTATACCATATAATTAGTATCAATAATATAATAATACATTTATAAAATTATAAACATATATAATTTATTCATTAATAATTAACGTTATATAATTTATTTAATAATATACAATATAATATTAATAATTAATAATAAAATAAATAATAATAAATAATAATATAATAATAATATATAAATAAATAATATAAATATAATAAAATAATTTAATAATATTAATTTATATTATTAAATTTTATTATACATTATTACTAATAATTAAATCCGAAATATAAAAACCATATTTGGTATACTCCAAAGTATTTTGATTTCCGGTTTTACTTTGGATTTTTTTATTTTTTTTATATTTATAACATTCTTTATTCAAACGTTATCTATTATCATTTATCGTTATCATCATATTATCATCTTATCATATTATATATATTACATCCTTATTGCAATTATTATCATATTATAATTTTTTCATTATTATCATTATTTATATATAATATTTTTGCAATAATATAATAACCCAACAACATAAATAGTAATACATAATAATAAAATAAAACGATTTATAATTATTTATATCATTCTTATTATCGTTTTACTGTAATTATTGTTATAAATTATTTTCAATTATAACATAAAATAAATATAATAATAAACAATAATAATATAACAAATTATACTACTTATTTTATTATTTATATTATTATTATTATTTTATTATAGAATATAATATATTTTAATTATATAATAATTAAATAATATAATAATATAATATAATAAAAAATATAATAATAATTAATAATAATAAATAATAATAATATATATAATAATTAATAATATCAAATTATAAATTCTCTTTATTCTCACTTTTATCATCATTATTGTTATGATTAATACAATTCTGGTAATTATTATCATATTACCCTAATAATTGCCGAAATCACCAAAGAAATCGAAAAATCATTTTTGAGTATACTCTCAAAAGGCTATATTTCGCTAGATTTTTGCCGCATTTTTTCGACTTTTGGAATTTTTTCTTATACTTTTTTATTATATATGGACACATTCTTTATTATCATCATCTTATCATGATTATCATCATTATTATCGTTTATCATCATTATCATCATTATCATCATTATCAATCATCATTATCATCATTATTGCAATTATTATCATCATTATTGCAATTGTTATCATTATTATTGCAATTAATTGGAGTTATAGTATATTTTTTGCAATAATACTAATACCAAACATAATAATAGTAATAACATAATAATAACAATAATAACGATTTTATAATAATTATTTAATCATTACTTAATTAGTATCGTTATTACTGTAATTATTACTGTTATTAATAATTATTTTTGCAATTATACTACCAGTAAAATATATAATAATATAATAATAAAATAATAATATCTAATAACAATATTATAACCACTAGATATATTATTAACTTATACATTATATTTTATTTTATTATTACATATATATAATTTTTTTTCAATTATACTAATAATTAATATATAGTAATAATAATAATAATAATAATAATAATAATAATAATTAATAAATAATAATATAATATATAATATAATGAATGCTAATATTTAATATATTCAAATGTTATCAAATTTCTCTTTATTCTTCACTTTTATCATCATTATGTTATGATTAATACATTCTGGTAATTATTATCATATATTACCCTATATTGCCGAATCACCAAAAATCGAAAAAACTCATTTTGGAGTATACTCTCAAAAGGCATATTTCGCTAGATTTTGCCGCTTTTTGACTTTTGGGAATGTTTTTTCTTATACCTTTTTTATATATATATGGACACAATTCCTTTATATCATCATCTTATCATGATTATCATCATTATTATCGTTATCATCATCATTATCATCATTATCATCATTATCATCATCATTATCATCATTATTGCAATTATTATCATCATTATTGCAATTGTTAACATTATTATTGCAATTATTGGAGTTATAGTATATATTTTTGCAATAATACTAATAACCACAACAATAATAATAGTAATAACAATAATAATAACAATAATAACGATTTTATAATAATTATTTATATCATTATCTTAATTAGTATCGTTATTACTGTAATTATAAACTGTTATAATAATTATTTTTATTATTACAGATATAATAGTTTTTTGGCAATGATACTAATAATTAGATAATAGTAATAATAATATAATATAATATAATAATAAAAATAATATAATAATAATAATAATAATAATAATATAATAATAATAATATAATTTTTAATAATATTCAAATGTTATCAAATTCTCTTTATTCTCACTTTTATCATCATTATTGTTATGATTAATACAATTCTGGTAATTATTATCATTATTACCCTAATAATTGCCGAAATCACCAAAGAAATCGAAAAATGTCATTTTGGAGTATACTCTCAAAGGCTATATTTCGCTGGTTTTTGCCGCTTTTTCGACTTTTGGGAATGTTTTTCTTATACCTTTTTTATATATATATGGACACAATTCCTATATTATCATCATAATTATCATGATTATCATCATTATTATCGTTATCATCATAATTAACATCATTATCATCATTATCATCACTTATATATTATTTGCAATTATTATCCAATTTTATCATTTTATTGCATATTGATTATATATATATTTTTCAATATTATCTAATTTATTCAATTAATTAATATTACATAATATATACATAATTATTGATTTTAGATTTATTATATCATTATCTTAATATAAATAAGCAATAATAATGTAATTATTAACAATATAATAAATAATTATTTTCAATTATATTACCTACAATATAATATTAATATAACATATAATTACTAAATTATATACATAATTATTTTATTATACTTATACTATTATTAATAATGATAATATTACAGATATAAATGATTTTTTGGCTCATTATAACTATAATTAAGATGATAGTAATATAATAATATAATCTAATACTAATAATAATTATATCATATAATAATAATCTAAATACTAATAATAATAATAATGATATAATATAATAATAATTTTAGATAATATTCAAATTTTATCAAATTCTCTTTATTCTCACTTTTATCATCATTATTGTTTATGATTAATACAATTCTGGTAATTATTATAAACATTATTACCCTAATAATTGCCGAAATCACCAAAGAAATCGAAAAAACGTATTTTTGAGTATACTTCAAACGCTATATTTCGCTGATTTTGCCGCTTTTCGACTTTTGGTGAATGTTTTCTTATACCTTTTTTATATTATATTGGAAACAATTTCCTCTTATTATCATCATCCGTTATCATGATTATCATCATTATTATCGTTATCATCATCATTCATCATTATCATCATTATCATCATCATTAGCATCATTTCAATATTATCTTATTATATTATATCATTTTCAATTATTAAGTTATATATTATTATTGCATTATTCATTAATCACAATTATATTATAATTAATATAATAATATATTATTTATAATTAATATATTTTATAATATATAATACTTATTATTAATTTTAATATATATTATTATTAACTAATTATTTATATATAATATAATTAATATATAATAAAATAATAATTATAATAATAAATAATAATTAAAATATTAATAATATAATAATTATATTTATAAAATAATTATTTAATTTACATATTATTTAATATATACATTTTTAATTATCAATTATACTATCATTTTATTATTAAACAGTTATTATTATATATTACTTATATTTTGCAATTTTCAAAATTTTATTGAAAATTTTGATCATCTTTAATTTATATATAACAATTCCTTTTTCATATTTGATTTATTTATCTTTATTATATCATATTGCAATTATATCATTATTCATACTTATTATATTATTATTATTCATCATTACATTTATATATATTGCAATATTATTAATATATATTTATAATTAATATAATATAATTTAATAATATAATATAATTTTTTAAACTATAATAATAATTATATAATATTAATTAACTTATACATTATAATTATTTATATATAATTATATAATATACAGTATAATATATAATATTTAATAATTATTATTATTTTATTATTAAAATTAATATATAGAATATTATAATAATAATAATAATAATAATAATAATAATAATCTAATATATAATAATATAATAATAATATTATAATTTATTAATAATATTCAAATTATCAAAATTTTATCTCACTTTTATATCATTATTTTTATATTATACAATTCTGATTATTTATATTATTCCTAAAAATTGCAAACAAAACCAAAAAACTATTTGATTATATCTCTAAAAGTTATTTCGCTAATTTTCCGTTTTCGATTTTTGGATTTTTCTCTATACCTTTTTATATTATATATGAATCATTTTATATATATTTATTGATTATATATATTCGTTATCATATATTATATCATTATCATATTATATTCATATTATCATATTCAATTATTATCATTTTACAATTTTCATTATATTCAATTATGATTATAGTTTATTTTTGCATTATAATACCAATAATAATATAATAAATAATAATAAAAAATAATTTTATAATAATTATTTATATATTATAATTATAATATTATTACTGTATTATTATTTATATAATATTTTAATTATATAATAATAAAATATTAATTAATTATATAATATATAAATAATAATATAATATATAATAATATATTAATAATTATTATA
>NW_023652938.1:0-5091 GCF_015228065.2 Penaeus monodon
TAAAATTAATTATATATATATATATATAAAATTATATTATTAAAAATTTATATATATATATATATATATATTATATAATATATTATATATACGTATGTATAAAAGTGTATATTATTATATATTATATATATATATATAATATATATTTAAAATATATATTTTATAATATATATAATATATATATATTTTTGTGTGTGTGTGTGTGTTGTGTTGTGTGGGGTTTTGTTTTTGTTGTGATGTATATATAATATATAATTATATATTAATATATATATATTAATTATTTATATAATATATATATATGTAATATATATATTTTATAATATATATATTATATAATTAAATATATATTTTTTTGTGGGGTGTGTGGTGTGTGTGGGTGTGTGTGTGGGGTTTTTTGGTGGGTTGTGTATGTATAATGAATATATTTTAATTTTATATATTTTATATATAATTATAATTGTGTATAACTAATTTTATTTATATGTATATGTATAAAATATATTATATATATTATTTTAATATATATATATATATATATCATAATATAAAATATACACATTTTTAAATTCATGTAATACGCAATAGTTAAATCATAATATATATATATATATATATATATTATATATATATATATATAATATATATATACATATGCCACACACACCACACACGCCACACACGCACACACACAACACACACCACACACACACACACACACACACAATTATGTGTGTGGTGTTTGGTGTGTGTGTGTGTGTGTGTGTGTGTGTGTGTGTGTGTATGTGTGTGTGTGTGTGTGTGTGTGTGTGGGGGTGTGTGTGTGTGTGTTGTGTGTGTGTTTTGTGGTGGGTGCAAAAAATTTGTACATATAACATTATATAATCATTTATAATATATACATATATGTATATGTATAAATATTATATATAATAATATATATATAATATTATAATATTATATTATATTATACACAGTTTTCAACTGATATAAATCACCTACAACAGCTGAAATATTTTCCCCCCCTTTACCTCTGATTGATGGACTGGCGCGGGATTCTTCACGGCCCCATTAGTGGCGGGGGCGCTGCTGGGTACTTTTCAATCCCAGGGCTCAAGCAACTTCAGGACCATTGTAACCTATTCTCGGAAACTCCCGCAGAAGTGTATTATCGCGACGGCCTTAAATTTACCCCCTCGTTCCCGTCGACTCAAACCAAATGGGGGTCGAACAAAACAAAAACGGGAATTTCTGAACATGACGCCGACGCCTTATCTCCGAGTGTTCGAGATGGGAATCGCTGAGGTTTGAAAGCCCTTGAATGCACGGGTTTTGTCTCCGTGGTGTTCTTTGGGTTCGCTTCTTAAATGGTCCGCGCGACTGATTCGAAGCTTTGTGTCTCGGTGTGACAAAGGAAACGTTACCGGCTTGGCTTTTGTGCTTCGGGAAGGAAGTCGTTTCGAGGGAAAAAGGGTTTTGATGAGATCCTTAAATGTTACATCATCTTCAGAAAAATAAATGTGTATATTAAGAAGTATAATGTAAATAGAGTGATGTGTAAAGGGTTTTGGGAAATAGTTCTGTGCGTATAAAATTTTATTATACACCATACACTGCATATAAAATTTATAATATATAATATAAAAATTATAATAATATATTATATAATATATAATAATTAACACGTATTAATTACATACATTATTGTATGTTGTGTGTGTTCATACGTATTATGTATTATATACATATATTTCTATTATATATATAATATATATATATATATTATATAATTAATACATAATGTTGATGCATGCACACCCCAACACACACACACCCACACACCACACCAACCCCACACACACACACACACACACGCCCCACACACACCACACACACACACACACACACACACAACATACACATCACGAAACAAAAAAAACACAAAAAACGCACACACACACACAAAAACCACACGCACACACACACAGAACACACACACACACACACACCCAACACACCCCACACAAAACCAACCACATACACACACACAGTGTTGTGTTCATGGGTATGTATATAATATATATAATATTATATATATATTAAAAATAATATATTATAATATATTATGATATTTTACAAAAAACCCCAAATTATATTATATATATATATATATATTAATATATTTATATTATATAATATATAATATTTTATATATATAATATTATTTTAATTTATGTATATATATATATATATATTATATATATATTATATATATATTAATAAAATTAACATTAACACACACACAGGGATGTGTATATAGATCCCTTTAATCTAATATATTTCATATGGAAAGAGCTCTCTTTGAAAAGTACTTTTTCACAAGGTAAAAAAAAGTTTGTTTTGAAACCAGCGCCCGAAACCAGATCGTGGCAAAAACTCTTAAACAATTCCAGAGATCTTCGACATGTTGCCCAAGTCCACAGAGTGCAGTGCAAACTTCCTCCCGAGCAATGCGCCTAAGCCATTTCAGTTTGCAAAAAGGGGGGGCGAGCTCGGAAAATAAGAGACACAATCAACGGGGCAATGCTAATTTTTTCTATAAACAACCGCTTGTAGAAATTCGAAATTATGTGTCGTCACTATACTACTTATAATGAGATTGGAACGTTTAAATTATGCAGCTTATTATCGTTGTTCTGCTATTTTTCGCATTCCACCCCGGTTACGTCTCAGCGGAGACCAATATGTATACAAAGGAAAAAAGAATGGGACAAAAAAAAGCATAATGGAGTTTGGAATCGAATTGCTCTTTGTTATACGTATTTTTTCATTCTTATTCTGTTTTGTTTTCCCTTTTTTGTACTACAATAGGAAAGTTGTACATGTACATACCGTACTCTGAGTCTTTCAGTGTACAAAGGGGAGGTAAAGGGGTAATGTGTTCGTTCGTGTATGTAACTCGGTTTAAAAGCACGAAAAAAAAAATTTATTCATTTTTCATTTATCCTTTTAGCACAACTCTAACCCATCCCTCGCCCCTCCAGTACACACACACACAGTCATCAGACACACAGGCACACACACACACAACACAGCACACACAAACAATGCACAAAAAAATCGCAAGAAATAATACAAATGACTAGGAATTTTATGAGCTTTAAAAACGAGGTCGTAGTGCCTTAAGAACTCACATCCACTTTACCAATACCCCCGACACAACATTTCACGCGAAGGGAAAACATTTGTCTCATTTTTCTCCGGGACTGTCTCATAAACTCCATCCCTTTTGGGGATTTTTTTTTTCTCTACTTTTTGGGTCCGTGTTTATCCTTTGTGTTTTGGAAAAATTTTGGGTGTTTTTCGAGGTCTCGGTATCTATATTTGTTGGGAAAAAAGTTTGTTTATACCAATATTAATATAATTTTATATATATTATATAATATATTATAATATATAATATATATTTTATATATGCCTCTCTCTCTCTCTTTTCTCTCTTCCTCTTCCCCTCTCTCTCCTCTCTCTCTCCGCTCTTCTCTCTCTCTCTCTCTCCTCTCTTCTCTCTCTCTTCTCCCTCCCTCACCCCTTTTCTCTCTCTTTTTTTTTTTCTTCTCTCTTCCCTCTCTTCTTTCTCCCTCTCCATCCCCCTTGTCTCCCATCCAAATTTTTTTCTCTGAACGGGATGAAAAAACATAGAGAGACAAACAAAAAAAACCACAACTCACACACACACATGTGTGTGTGTGTGGTGGTGTGTGTGTGTGTTGTGGTGGGTGTGTGTGTGTGTGTGTGTGTGTGTCAATACATTCTCACCCTTCTGTCACTCTTTTAGATTGCCTTACCTATTTCTTTGTACCTCTTTTTTTTTTTTATTTGCCCCACTTTTTTATGTTCCTTTTTTTTCTATTAATGTTCTTTTCACCCCATTTGTTTTTTTCTTCCCCCTCCTCCTCCCCCCCCCCCGCCATGATGAACAAACAGGGCACCCAACACTTGACTCAATACTACATCATTCTCCATTCAAAATTTCCGTCGTCGTTTCGGGAATTTTCGAATGGAAATCACGAAAAGGGCATCATGGGCACGAAATGTAATATATCATGTCATAAAACTATTCTCGTGTTTTAAAGGCAAAGCTCAGGTATCTGCAGAAATATGCTAAGGCTGCTCTCCCTTGCTGACATAATATATATTTTATATTATATATATTATATATATATATATATATATATATATATATATATAATATAATATATATATATATATATATGATATTTATATATATATATATATATATATATATATATATATATTATATATATAATATATATATATATATATATATATAATTATATATATATATATATTTTATATACTAATATATATATATTTTGATGTCAGCAAGGGAGAGCACGCCTTACTGGCATATATTCTGCAGATACCTGAGCTTTCCCAATTACTAACACAGAGAATATGTTTACTGACATGATATATTACACTTCTCGTGACCATGATGACCTTTCGTGTCATGTTCCATTCGAATAATTCACCGAAACGACGACTGGAATTTGAAATGGAGAATGATGTATGTATTGAGTCAATGTGGGTTCGGATGTCTGTTTGTCTCATCATGGCGGGGGGGGGGAGGAGGGGAGGAGGTAGAAGAAAACAAATGGGGTGAAAAGAACATTAGATAGAAAAGAAAGGAACATAAGAAAAGTGAGGCAAATAATAAAAAAAAGAGGTACAGAAGAAATAGAGTAAGGCAATCTAGGAAGATGTAGACAGAAGGGATGCAGAATGTATTGACACACACCACACACACACACACACACACACACACACACACCACACACACACACACACACACACACACACACGGGGTGTGGTGTGAGTGTGTGTGTTTGTTTTTTTTGTTCTCTATGTTATTTCAATGCCGTTCAGAGAGAATTTAAGGAGTGGGAGACAAGGAGGGAGATGGAGAGGGAGAAAGAGAGAGAGGGAGAGAGAGAGAGAGAAAAAAAAAAGAGAGAGAGAGGGGTGAGGGAGGAGAGAAAGAGGAGAGAGAGAGAGAGAGAGAGAGAGAGA
>NW_023652939.1:0-5091 GCF_015228065.2 Penaeus monodon
AGTCCGACGTTTCTAACCATTCAGCCACCGCGGCCTTGACGATCATGGGCTTCCATGATTTTTTTTCTTAGCAATTTAGAGCGGTGGTTTGCCATTGCCTTCCGCCCGGTGTTTTTATCGAGTCACCATCTCTATTTACCCGGCACTGACTTGAGCTGGCTGGGCCACCCAGTGGCTAGGCAGGCAATCGAGGTGAAGTTCCTTGCCCAAGGGAAACAACGCGCCGGCCGGTGACTCGAACCCTCGAACTCAGATTGCCGTCGTGACAGTCTTGAGTCCGACGCTCTACCATTCGGCCACCGCGGCCCCACATACATACATACATACATATATACATAGATATATTCATTTATACAAACATATATTAATACATACATACATATAAGCACATGGATGCACACACACAACGCACATGCACATGAACACGCACACAAACACAAACATAAACACATATTGCACATATATAATTAGCAAGTTAGATAACATGGTAATGGATAGAAAAAACTATTTTTTAAGAGTTCAAAACAATGATAGTGACCATGATAAGAATAAAGATAATTATAATTATTACATATTGAGATTATAGATTTAACAGAAATTTTAAGCCTCATGTCTAATAGACTCTTTGGCATGCAGGGAGGCTTCAACTTGGGCATCATGCACATTGGTGCCCCCGCCTGTGGCATGAACGCAGCTGTGAGGTCCTTCGTGCGTAACAGCATCTACCGCGGAGACACCGTTTATGGTATTCATGATGGTATTGACGGCCTCGTCGAGGGTAATGTGAGTATCATGTCTCTTGTGGATGGTAATGAATAGGCATTCTTTTTTTATTTCTATTTTTTGTTTATTTATTATTTATGATTATTTTTTTTATTAATTATTTATTTTTTTTTAAGTCGTAAAGTCATGGTGGTTTTATTTTTTACAAGATGGGACTTCGGTGGTTTTGATATCTTATATGTATTGTATGTTGACTGATAGTTTTAAGGGGAATGAAATTGTCCAGCTGAAATGTTCTCCATTGTGTCTCTTTACGCCCAACAGATCCAGGAAATGACATGGTCTGAAGTGACTGGCTGGGTTGGCCAGGGGGTGCTTTCTTGGGTACTAAGCGCACGTTGCCTGATAAGTACCTTGACCAGGTATGTATTTTTCTTTTTTGTTTGAATATGTTGTGATTACATCTCTTTGTTTTATGTCTATTTCTTGTGCCTATATATTTTTCATGTATTTATTAATTTTTTATGTCATATTATCTTTAATAGGTAAGAATGTTCCCTGTAGGTGACTGTATGAATTGCATTTTTGTGATCTATAAGATTTTTATACAGGCAGTTTTGAGTTATCTTTTAAGTGGTAGATATAAAATTGACTTTTATCTCCCCTCCTCCATCTCTCCTCCCTAGATTGCTGCACGCTTCAGGGAGTATAAGAATGCACTCCATCCTGATTGTGGGTGGCTTCGAGGCCTACCATGCACTGCTCCAGATTTTACGAGGCCCGTGGAAAGTACCCCGAGTTCTGCATCCCAATGGTTGTCATCCCGGCCACCATCAGCAACAACGTCCCTGGCAGTGACTTCAGCTTGGGATGCGATACCTCCCTCAATGAGATTGTCGAGGCGAGTTTTTTTCTTTTTTTCTAAGAACTGTGTGGCAGAATGTGTGTGTTGTAGGAGAGGCAAGTTTAGATGAGGAAGTGATTTTTTCTTTAATCTGGAAAAGGTGAAAATTATAAGTGTGAAGATCCAGCAAAAGATATGGAATTGAGATTGATTAATTCAAATATAATTTTTGTTTTATTAAATCTTATTAACTTTCTCACTATCTAGATTTGTGACCGTATCAGGCAGTCAGCTCAAGGTACCAAACGTCGTGTGTTTGTCGTTGAAACCATGGGTGGATATTGTGGCTATTTGGCAACACTTGCAGGTTGGCTGGTGGAGCAGATGCTGCTTACATCTATGAAGAATCATTTGGCATTCAGGTTAGTGACTTATCAAAATACAGATTTTGATGATTACATAATTTTGAGAACTATAACATTTCTTGTCATTGGAAATGTTTTTTAATTTGTTGTATTCAATACAGGAATTGCAACTGGACGTTTATCACATGGCAGCCAAAATGGCTGAAGGAGTCCAGCGTGGCCTGGTTCTCCGCAATGAAATGCCAATGAGAATTATACCACAGACTTTTTTTCCGTCTGTATTCTGAGGAAGGAAAGGGTATCTTCAGCTGTAGGAAAAATGTGCTGGGTAAGTATGTTTCATCCTCCTCCAATCAGAAATGGAATACATTCCTTAACAATATAAAAAAAAAGAATGAACACAATATGTTGGCAGATTTTAACACACACCCGGAAAAATATCACTTACAGCTGAAAGACCTCTATTTTACTGTAACTTTTTATCCTTCTAGGTCACATGCAACAGGTGGCTCTCCATCTGTGTTTGATCGTAAAATGGGCACCAAGATGGCTGCCAAGGCTGTTAATTGGATGACTGAGGTGATGCTTAAGTATCGTCGTCAAGATGGATCTGTTTTCTGTGACGAGGCTTCGACAGCAGTATTACTCGGTCTGCAGAAGAGAGTATATCAGTAAGTTCAGTAACAAAGACATGTCAAATTGCACTGGTGATGCAGGCATGGGTTGGAGTGAACTGTATTTCTTATTGAAGCAGAATACCATTTATTTTTTCATTGATTATACATGTGTTGGACATTATGTAAGTGAGGTCTATAATGTGTTATTTTTGTGAATATATGGTCATTTTCCAATCACAGATATTTCTTCGGATTTATGGCCATTTTAATTTTTTGTTGTTGATAATCATGATGCCACTATCCTGTGACTAGTACCTAACTGGCTACTTTTGCAGGTTCCAGCCCGTGGCAGAGCTCAAACGCCAGACAGACTGGGACCGTCGCATTCCCACAAACGAATGGTGGCTGAAGCTGCGTCCTCTCCTCCGAATTTTGGCCAAGCATGATGCTGCCTACCACGAGGAGGGCATCAAATGTGAAGGAAGTTGAAGAAGCACTTGACTAAGGTGCGCGAATAACCTCAGTGTACAGATACCTATGGTTACATCTTCGAGTATTTATTAATTTTCTGGTGAATTCTGATGCTGATGGAGATGATGTGAAGTTATTATTATTGTTTTGTTTAAAGATAAAAATTTTATATTTATTATTTATGCAATCAGTGATAGTGGGAGAAAATTTTGTATAAATATATATATATATAAAAATATACACACACACAAACATTTTAAGTGTCATTGTATCATTGTGTCATTAATTTAGGGAATTGGTAAGCCTGTTTGGTGTGCCAGTTTCTTTCATTATTTATTTTACAAGTGAGGAGAATTAAGTTTTTCGGGACAGTGTTACATTAAACATTATCCAAGAGTAGATATGGTAACTTATTTAAAATGCCCATTAGGAAAGAGAATAGAGTAACAGTAGATAATACATTGTGAAATGTCATTTTGATGATTTGTAATATTGGGTTCTCTAAATTTAATTGAACAAGTAGCTTGCTCTCCTCCTGTTTTGAAAATGCTGTAAAATGATACTGTATTTACTATTAGAAACTCAGGCCATACTTCTGTTTTTAAAAACTTTTTTTTGTATGTTTGTTTTGTTTTTAAAAAGCATGACAATTTCCTGTACAAAGCTTTTTTTTATTGAAATTGAGTAAAGCAGGCACCTACTTGGAGGAAGTAATAGACACTAATCCTCAGCAATATTACTGAGTGTGTTTATTTATTGATGTTGTAGCACAGACAAGGCAGTAACGTACAATAGTCATCAGTATTGATGTTTGTGCAGGTAAATGAGACCACAAGAGTGACTATTTCTATTGGGCAAGGAGTATTTACTTTATATGTGTGGCTGCAAAGTATCTGTGTGAGATGGTATAATTTAAAATGTTGAGTAAATACTCATAGAAAGCTTGGAAATATTCACCTGATATTTTCTTGTTTGCCAGTTATTGTCAGTGAGCTCACCCCAGTGCTGGTGCATTCCATGCTTTCAGATAGGCTGTATAAATATAATTGGAAAATATAGCTTTTATCAATTGGCTTGTGCTGTGTTCATATATTTTTCTTTGTGATCTATGTCAGCAAAATACTGCCACTGTTATCATTTATAAAGAATTGTAAAAACTATGTTATTTACAGGAGTGCGTCTAGTCAAGCTCAGATCACCGGGAAAAGAAAGTTTGCACCATCTCTTCCTCATATTAACCCATAATCATATTCAAGATACACTCATATCTTACTTGTCATCCTTTATAAAAAAAGGGGCTTCATGGAACATTCATATAATTCTATACTCTCTCCTCTTTAAGAAAAAAATAATATCTACTAGACACCATATCTTGTAAATTTTCTCATAAAAGCTTTGTTTTTAGTTGTTATTCATTCAGTGATGTTCCATGTAGCTAAACAACAAGCTTCAAGTGTGTTCAAATGATTAAAGCTAGAAAGTATGCAGTATAGTATTATAAAGATTCCACATGGCTACAAGTGTCTCAAATTTAGCCACAGAAGAGTCTGCGAAGGTCATGGCGGTAATGAAAGACAAAGTTTCACAATATGTGTATATTTATTAGTGTTGTCAAAGGAGACGTATTATTTACTACCTTGTATTGTGGGCAGGCAACCCACCAATTAACTTAAAAAATTAGATTATTTCCTATTTATGAAGGTACCCTTTTGTAATCCTTTGATATATTTTACTCACTTGTGCTGTACTTGTGTTGCCAAATAAAGCTCCATTCCTGTCCTGGGATGATGCTACAGACAAAATATACCACTTGTGGAACGTAAAAGCTCTTTTTTAACCTTGGTAATAAGAAAATAGGCCACAGTGGCCGAGTGGTTAGAGCATCGGACTCAAGACTGTCACGACAGCAGTTTGAGTTCGAGGGTTCCCTTGGGCGTTGTTCCCTTGGGCAAGGAACTTCACCTCGATTGCCTGCCTAGCCGCTGAGTGGCCAAGCCAGCCCAACTCAGTGCTGGTCCCAGAACCGGGTAAATAGAGATGGTGACTCGATAAAACGAACCTATGAGCTGGT
>NW_023652940.1:0-5091 GCF_015228065.2 Penaeus monodon
TTTTATTATATATGGACAAAATTTCCCGTTATTATTCATTATTATCATGTTATCATCATTTTTATCGTTCATCACTTTATCATCTTATCATCATTATCTCTTATCATCATTATTGAAATTTATTATCATCATTATTGCAAAAATTATCATTATTATTCCCTTATTGCATTTTAAAATTATTTTTTACATCTATACAATCAACTACAATAATATTAAAAACATATAATACAATAAAACTTTTTTAATCATTATTTAATCATTATTTAATTAAATTCGTTTTTACTGTAATTATTACTGTTATAAAATTTTTTTACAATTATACTACCATAAAAATAATAATAATAAATAATAAACAATAATGATTTTAAATAACATATTATAACATTCGTATTATTATATTATACTTATTATTATTTTATTGTTATTATTACGTTATAATATATTTTTTGGCATAATACTAATATTAAAGTAAAAATATAATAATAATATAATAATAATAATAATAAATAAATAATAATAAAATTAATAATAATAATAAAAATTTAAATAATAATGATAATAATATAATTTAATGATAATAATGATAAAATAATGATAATAGTAATAATATAAAAATCATCAAATGTTATCCAATTCTCTTATTCTCACTTTTATCATCATTATTGTCATGATTAATAGAATTCAGTAATTATTATCATTATTACCTAATAATTGCCAAATCATCAAATGAATGGAAAAAAGCATTTTGGTCTACTCTCAAAGGCTATATTTCGCTAATTTTGCCCTTTTTCGACTTTTGGATTTTTTTTCTTTACCTTTTTTTTATTATATATGGCACAATTCCTGTTATTATCATCATTATTATCATGTTATCTCATTATTATCTTATCATCATCATTATCATCATATCATTATCATCATCATTATCATCATTATTGCAATTATTATCATCATTATTGCATAATTATCATTATTATTGCAATTATTGCAGTTATAATATATATTTTTCATCTATACTAATAACAACTACTAATATAATAAAATAATAATAATAATAAACGTTTTTATAATCTTATTTATATCATTATTTTAATTAATATCGTTATTACTGTAATTATTACTGTTATAATGATTATTTTTACAATTATACTACCAGTAAAAATAATAATGATAATAATAACAATATGATATTAATAACATATTATAACAATTCGTATTATTATAATTATACTTATTATTATTATTATTGTTATTATTACAGTTTAATATATTTTTTGGCAATAATACTAATATTAAAGTAATAATAATAATAATAATAATAATAATAATAATAATAATAATAATATAATAATAATAATAATATAATAATATAATAATAATGATATAATGATATATGATAATAATGATAAGAGTAATAACTACTATAATCATCAAATGTTATCCAGATTCTCTTTATTCTCACTTTTATCATCATTATTGTCATGATTAATCGAATTCAGGTAATTATTATCATTATTACCCTAATAATTGCCAGAATCATCAAATGAATGGAAAAAACGTCATTTTGGAGTCTACTCTCAAAAGGCTATATTTCGCTAGATTTTGCCGCTTTTTCGACTTTTGGGTTTTTTTTTTCTGTTACCTTTTTTTTTATTATATTGGACCACAATTCCTGTTATTATCATCATTTTATCATGAGTATCATCATTATTATCGTTATCATCATCATTATCATCATTATCATCATCATTATCATCTTATTGCAATATTATCATCATTATTGCATAATTTCATTATTTAGTGCAATTATTGCAGTATAATATCTTTTTTTACATCTATAATAATACAACTACAATCATAATAGTAATAACACTATAATACAATAAAACTTTTTTATCTCATTATTTATATCGTTAATTTTAAATTAATTCGTGATTCTGTATTAATACTGTTATAATGATTATTTTTACATTATACTACCAGTAAAAATAATAATATGATAATTTACAATTATGATATTTAATCAATATTATAAGCAATTGTAATATTAAATTATACTTATTATTATTATTATTGTTATTATTAAGTTATATATTGTTTGGCAATATACTAATAATTAAAGTATAATATCTACTAATATATAATAATAATAATAATAATAATAATATAATAATAATAATAATAATAATAATATATATAATGAATATATGATAATAATGCTAATAATTGATATATATGGATAAATAGTATCCAAAATCATCAATGTTTTCCAGATTCTCTTTTATTCTCACTATTTTCATCATTATTGTCATGATTAATAGAATTAGGTATTTTATCATTATTACCCTAATAATTGCAGAATCAATGAATGAAAAAAACCGTCATGTGGAGTCTACTCTCAAAAGGCTATATTTCGCTGATTTTGCCGCTTTTTCGACTTTTTGGGATTTTTGGAGGGGGACCTTTTTTTTATTATATATACACAATTCCCTTTTTATTATCATCTTTATTATCATGATTTCATCATTATATCGTTACATCATCATTATTCGTCATTATCATCATTATCATCATCAATATCATCATTATTGCAATTATTATCATCAGTATTGCATATTATCATTATTATTGCATATTATTGCAGTTTATATATATATTTTTTACATCTAAACTAATACAGCTCAATATAATAGTAATAACATACTACTAACAATATAACGTTTTATAATCTTATTTATATCATTATTTACTTAATCTTATCGTTATACTGTAATTATTACGGTTATATGATTTTTTTACATTATACTACCATAAATAATAATAATGATAATTATAAACAATATGATATTACTAACAATATATAACAATTCGTATTATTATAATTTATACTTATTTTATTATCATGGTTATTAGTACATTTTATAATATATTTTTTGGCAATAATCTAATATTCAAGTAATAATATAACATATAATAATAAAAATAATAATAATCCAATAATAATTAATAATATAATAATAATACTGATGATATTATAATCATGATAATAATGAATCATCTATGATATAGTCATATACTCATATCAGCAAATGTTTATCCAGATTCTCTTTATTCTCACTTTTATCATCCATTATTGTCATGATTAATTAGAATTCAGGTGAATTTATCATTATTACCCTAATAATGCCAGAATCATCAATTAATTGAAAAACGTCATTTTGCAGTCTACTCTCAAAGGCTATTTTTCGCTAGAATTTGCCGCTTTTTCGACTTTTGGGATTTTTTTTTCTTTTACTTTTTTTATTTATAATGGACACATTCCTGTTATTTCAGCATTATTTCGATTACATCATTTATTATCGTATCATCATCCTTATCACATTATCATCATTAATCATCATCATTATCATCATTTTGCCATTTATTATCCTCATTTGGGCATATTATCAATTATTTTGCAATTTATTGCGTTAATAATATATATTTTTACATCTAACGTAATGACACTAACATAATATAGTAACTAACATATACTAAACAATAATAACGTTTTTATAATCATTATTTATATCATTATTTTAATTACTATCGTTATTCCTGTATATTTTTACTGTTATAATGATTATTTTTACATATTATACTACCATAAAAATAATAATAATGATAATAATACAATAATGATATTATAAAATATTATACATTCGTATTATTATAATTTACTTTATATTATTATTGTATTATTAATTAATATATTTTTTGCAATAATACTAAATAATATAATAATAAATAAATAATAATAATAATAATAATAATAATATAATAATAATAATAATAATAATAATAAATAATATATAATGATAATATGATAATAATATAATAATAATGATATATAATAATACTAATAATCATCAATTTATCCAGATTCTCTTATCTCACTTATCATCATTTTGTCATGATTAATAGAATTCGTAATTATTATCTTTTACCCTAATATTGCCGAATCATATAATGAAAAAACGTCATTTGAGTCTATCTCAAAGGCTATATTTCGCTAGATTTTGCCGCTTTTTCGACTTTTGGGATTTTTTTCTTTTACCTTTTTTTTATTATATATGGACACATTTCCTATTAATATCACATAATGATTATCATCATTATTATCGTTATCATCATCATTATCATCATTATCATCATTATCATTATCATTATCATCATTATTGCAATTATTATCATCATTATTGCAATAATTATCATTATTATTGCAATTATTGCAGTTATAATATATATTTTTACATCTATACTAATAACACTACAATAATAATAGTAAACAATAATAATAACAATATACGTTTTATAATCATATTTTTCATTATTTAATTAATATCGTTATTACTGTAATTATTCTGTTATAATGATTATTTTTACATTATACTCCGTAAAAAATAATAATGATAATATACATATGATATTAATCATATTATAACTTCGTATTATAATTATACTTATTATTTTATTTTTATTATTACAGTTAATTATTTTGCAATAATACTATATAATATAATAATAATATATAATATAATAATAAAATATAATATATAAATATAATAATATGATAAAATAAATGATATATGTAATAATGAATATAATATAATATCATCAATGTTATCCAATCTCTTATCTCACTTTATCTCATTATTGTCATTTATAGAATTCGTAATTATATCATATTACCTATATGCAGATCACAATGAGAAACGTATTTTGATCTCTCTCAAAAGCATATCGCTATTTCGCTTTTTCGCTTGGATTTTTCTTTTACTTTTTATTATTGACCAATCTATTATCATCATTTACATGATACTCATATTTCGTTAACATCTTATCATCTTACATCATTTCATCTCTTACATCATTATGCAATTATTATCATCATTATTGCAATAATTTCATTATTATTGCATTATTGCAGTTATAATATATATTTTTACATCTATACTAATAACAACTACAATAATAGTAATAACAATATAATAACATATAACGTTTTTTAATCTTATTTATATCATTATTTTAATTAATACGTTATTACTG
>NW_023652941.1:0-2500 GCF_015228065.2 Penaeus monodon
AATTTAAAAATAAAAAATAATATATAAAATTTAAAAATAATATTAAACTATCCATAAATTTATATTTATCTAATATATATAATATTATATTTTTATATATATATATAAATTGATATATATAACTATATATATAATATATATATAAATTTTTATATATATATTATATTATATATATATATTAATATTATATAATATATAATAAAATACACCCACACCACACATATAATTTATATAATATTATTTATTATATATATATATATATATATTATAATATATTATATATATTATATATAATTTTATTATTTATATATATATATATAGATATATACATATATTTTATTTATATATTATATATTTAATTATATATATATGTTGTTTTATATACAATTCCACACACACAACAAAACCACACACCAACCCCAATATAAAAATTACATAACATACATACATATTATCTAATATATATTATATAAATATTATCTTTTATAATTTATATATATATATATATATATATATAATTATATTATATATATTATATATAATATATATATATATATTATTTATGTATTGTATATACAATTACCCAATAAACTATCTTTATTTATAATTTTATATATATACTTATTTTATCTTATATATTATTTTATATTATTTATAATAATATAATTTTGTATTTATATTTTATATTTTATATTATATCATATATATTTATATATTAATATATATATATATATATATATATATTATATTATATATACACACAAAAATAATTTATATATATATATTTTATATATATTTTAATATTTTATATATAAATTTTTTATATTAAAATATAAAATTATATATCTATATATATTAATATATTAAAATTATATTATATTATATTATTTTTTAATTTTATATATATTATTTATTATATATATATATATTCTAAATATATATTTATATATATATATATATATATATAATTAATATTTTATATAATTATATTTTATTATTATATTTGTGGTGTGTGTGTGTGTGTGTGTGTGTGTTGTGTGTGTGTGTGTTGATGTTTTTTGTGTGTGTTGTGTTGTATATTTCATATCTTTATTTATTTTATTTTATATATATATTATATATTATCTATATATATTATCTGTGTTGTGTGTGTTGTGTGTTGTGTGTGTGTGTGTGTGTGTGTGTGTGTGGTGTTTGTGTGTGTTGTGATTTTTTTTTTTTTATTTTTTTTTTTTTTTTTTTAAATTGTAGTTGTTTGTGTTTGTGGGGTGTGTGTGTGTGTGTGTGTTGTTTTTTTTTTTTCTTATTATTTTTTATTTTTTATAATCTTTTTTATTTTATTGTTGTGGTGTGTGTGTGTGTGTGTGTGTGTGTGGTTGTGTGTGTGTGTGTGTTTGTGTGTGTGTGTGTGTGGTGTGTTGTTGTATTACCTATATATAATATTATATAATATATATATATATATCTATTTTATTTTTATTATTATATATCTGTATATCTTATTCTATCTATCTATCTATCTATCTATCTATCTATCTATCCATCTATATTTATTAATATTAATATATATTGTGTGTGTGTGTGTGTGTGTGTGTGTGTGTTGTATGTGTGGTGTGTGTGTGGGGGTGTGTGCGTGTTTTGTGTTGTGTGTGTGTGTGTATACGGATATGTGCACCATATATGTATATATGTGTATATATATGCATACTTATATGTATATATATGCATACTCATATGTATAGATATATAAATATGTGTATAAATTGGGATATATGTGTATATGTTAGTATTATAACAAAAAATTGATATAACAACATCAAATCGTACAGTAATTATTTCAACTGACCGAAAATTATGATTTCCGAGCTCTCCTACTGTTCCCTTATTTTGTGAGTCTAGTACTCACTAAATGGCCAGCGGACCTTCTGTTCGCTGCCTCGACTGTAAGAAGCCTTATGCTTCTATAGTAAACCGTAATATTCGACTCATTTAAAAACAGCAGGCCTTACGCTCTCTGTCCCGAACATCTCCCTTCATGGAGCTTGTCCCCGCGTCTGCGCGTCTCGGCGTCTACGCGTCTCCCCGTCTCCCCTCCAAGTCTCCTGTCCACGTCTCCCCTCCAAGTCTCCTATCCACGTCTCCCCTCAGGTGGATACGATTTTAACATATTTTCCTTGGCCTAATTTTAGTTATGACTAAAATAGCATTAAATGAATGTATAATTATTCTAGTATTATAGTCTATCATTCTTCGGTGAATTACAAATTCCGAGATGTGTAAATAGTAATGAATTTGGTCATGTTCCATAAAAGTTTTAAAGAACGTAAAATAATGATGATTAACTTTCGTGAAATACTTTATTTAAATAAAACATTTCACTGTGGATTCCACTTTTAGTTGAGTATCCTCCTTTCGTCTTTCCTCGTGATTACAATCCTGAACCAAGTTACACGCGTCTATCGCATGTGCCTTACACCATGAAGATTATGAAAGAAATTAC
>NW_023652942.1:0-5089 GCF_015228065.2 Penaeus monodon
ATTACGTAAACCGTTCTTTAAGTTGTTTATGGATTTTTTTTCGTCTTTAGTTTACATATGTTCCCCTATGTTCGTCCATTTTTGCTTTTTTTCGTTTATTTCTCTTTTTTTTTTTTTACTTTTGACTGCTATTTTTTCCTAGTCTGTCCAATATATTTATTTGTTTTGTTCCTTCTTTATAGCACTGAGGATGAAGACGGTCGTCCTTTGAACGTTTGCACATAGATGTTCATCACAGCCTTGGCTATCATTTCATCGTATATATATATATATATATATATATATATATATATATATATATATATATATATATATATGTGTGTGTGTGTGTGTGGTGTGTGTTGTGTGTGTTGTGGTGTGTGTGTGCGCGTGTGTGCGCGTGTGTGGCGTGTGTGTGTGGTGTGTGTTGTGTGTGTGTGTGTGTGTGTAGTGTGTGTGTGGGGTGTGTGTGTGTGTGTGGTGTGTGTGTGTGGTGTGTGTGTGCGTGTGTTTTAGTGTATATGTATGTAATGCATATACGCATACATGTACATACATACACATATACATGCGTACATGCATATATTGTTATTACCTTCATCATCATTACCATCCTCATCACAGCTTCATTTGCTGTTGCTGTGTATGCATTTGTGTGTGATTGTGTGTGGGAGGGATGTGTGTGCTGCAACAAGAGATTGAAAGAGTTTCTTCATTTTCGTGATGTCAGCTGACCTCATTTAACTTCAAAGCGCTTTTTAACCCAACTTCACTTGCAGCCGCCCTCTCCGCTTTCTTCTGTTCTTTACTCCTCAATAACTTTCCCTCGAAACAAAGGTTGCAGTGGTTATTCTGATCTTTGTGTGAAAAAATGCATTAGGAAAAGTAATGTAGAAAAAAAAATGGATTTTCAACTGTCACTGAGGTGTTCTTCAGATGAAGAAGTTGCAAAATTAGAAAAAAAAATAAAATGTTTCTCCAAAAAGGAAAATTAGTTTCCTTCGTCTTTAAGAAAGATATAAAAGAGAGAGAAAAAGAGGAAATACTTCATCAGAAATGAAAGCAATGTCGAGACCACCAAACTTTTTCGTTGCCTTCGACACGCAGGCTAGTTTGGAACAAGACGCTGTCGGAGAAGAAAAATGGGAAACTGCAATACTTTTCTTCTTTATGGCGTTACTTCAGAAAATGAAGAGAAGGAAGGAAAAACAGCAGGACAAGAAAGATTCTTAAAGGCTCACCGTTAACAAAGAGGTTGAATAGGACATTTTAAAACTCAGTGTTTGTATGTATTACTGACTATTGCCATAATCTCCTCGGTGTGAAAACAGCAGCAGGAACAACAACAATAACAAAATTGTTTTTATTTTAAGTGTTTTTTTTTTTTTTTTATGCATGATATTGAGAAGTGGAATTATAATAGTGCTCTAGTGATCTGATATTTACAACCACTAATAAACATATCAGCCACCTCCTTCGGAGAAGAGAGCATTACAAGGGGTAATGATGGGCAACTATATCCGTTTGTGTGTGTGTGTGTGTGAATATGAGAGAGAGAGAGGGAGAGAGAGAGAGAGAGAGGAGAGAGAATTGTAGAAAAAGGGAAACAGTATCTTTCGAAAGAAACAAATCAACCAATTCGAGGTGCTCTTTTTTATTGTGTTATTAGTATACTAAGCTCGCAAACGATATCAATTATCAGTTTATCTCCCCTGAGGTTCTGGCAACAAACTCCATTAAAAAATCTTCAGCTTATTTTGGAAGAATCCCTTTTTTGTCAAGTTTTTAAAAAGTCAGTGAAGTAAACACGGGTTTAAAGCCATTGCCTCACCAAGAAGAGAACTTACTTTAGAGTGGCCCAGACGGAAGGTGACGGCAGTTTTTACTGTCGATTTCACAGAGCAACTATCTTGTTCGCGAAAAAGATAAGGTCTTTTTTTAAAACTTTGCTTTTCGCATAAAGCACATGACCTCTCCTTTAATACAGCATATTATAAGGAAGTGGGCATCAAAATAAGGATACCGTCACACATTCAAATAATATATAAATAGACATAATATTAGGAGATTATGTTGTTTTCTAGCCGGTTGTGATCAGTGAAAAAGAATAAAATATCGCTTATTGTCTTTCTTTATCAAATATGTTAAGTCGTCTGAGTAACCACTGCCGATTAATCCATCCACTGACTGAATTCCAGCCATCCTCCTCGAATTCTGTTCTAATAATAGATATGAACTGAAGTCATCCGTACCCCAATTCAGGTCAAAGAGTAAAGACTGTTAAACTATAATTCATTTCTGTGTTTTTATGAGTCTTTTATATCATTATAATTATCACTATCATTCTCATGAATAAAATTATCATAACCATAATCAATACTTTTCTTATTATCAAGAGCTCTTGCAAGCACTGGAACTGAATATAATATATATATATATATATATATATATATATATATATATAAATAAATAAATATATATAAATAAATAATATATATAAATAATAAAATAAATATATATAAAAAAAATTTATAAATAAAAAAATATATAAATAAATAAATATATATAAAAATAAATATATTAAATAAATAAATATATATAAATAAATAAATATATATAAATAAATAAATATATATAAATAAAAAATTATATAAATAAATAAATAAAATATAAAAAAAAAATATTTATAAATAAATAAATTATATAAATAAATAAATATTTTAAATAAATATAAAAAAAAATATATATAAAAAATAAAATATAAAATATAAATATATATTTTATTATAAAATTATTTTTTTTTAAAAATAATATTTATTATATATATTATATTTTTATAAATTATATATATGTATATATATATTTATATTAAAATATATATTATATATATATTATATATTTTATATAATATATAATATATTTTTTTCCCGGGGGTAAGACAAAAAACTGCACCCTGGGGTTTCCCCCTTAAACCGGTGCACCCTATTGGGCTCCCTATACCAGGGTTGCGGTGAAACTGTGGGCCCGCAGGGCAGTGGATTCTGGTGAAAACCCTTCAGTTCTACTGATTACGGGTTTAAACCAAATAATATGTCTGGCGTATTCCCGTGTAACTTTTTTAAAAACGGCAAAAGATGTTCCCCCCAAATTATTTTGGGAGATGCGAGTTGGAAAAGGGCCTGGGGATTCCGCCCAAATTTTATTTTCCCCCCGACAAAACCTCTTTCACCAAAAGATTAAATCAGAAACGATAATTCATACCACATCGCCCTTTGCGTGGGTTTTTTAAGGGGGGCCCTTGTCATTGGGGAACCAGGCGACAATGTTAAAATGCCTCTGGAAAACAAGAGATAAAGAAAAACAGGTCCAATTAAAAAACACATTAAAAAAACGGGAAAGGGAACGTAAAGGGAAAAGAAAAAATGGGAAAAAAACATACTATCTTTTAAGAAAGGGGTAGATACAACTTAAATACTAGGAAAAAAGTGAGACCAAAGGGGAAAAATAAAGGAAATTTTTAAAACTAAAAAAAAAAAAGAAAAGTTTCTTTTTTTTTGGAAAAGAAAGGGAAAATTTTAGTCCGGAGTTGCTATGATTCTCACGAAAAAAATGCAAATGCACTAATTGGGGACAGCCCAATAAATGATCGCATTTTAAAAGTCAGAATACAGCAAAACCTCATAATATTAGTATTATACAATGCTATGCACCAACCAATATTGCAAGTGATGAAGAAATGGAAATTTTTTATAACTCTCTCCAAGATACTTTAGACACAATCCCTAACAGAGATGTAAAAATAATCATGGGAGACCTCAACGCCAAAGTAGGAAAAAAATAATCTAAAAAATTACACCTGTGGAAAATTCGGCCTTGGAGATATAAGTGAAAGAGGTAAAGATTTTATTGAATTCTGTAGTACAAATAATTTAGTTATAGCCAATACATTGTTCCAACACCACCCAAGACACTTGTACACGTGGTTTTCACCAGACAAAAGAACACGCAACCAAATTGACTACATTGTGCTGAACCAAAAATGGAAGAGTTGCATAAAAAATTCCAAAACAAGACCTGGTGCCGACTGCAACAGTGACCACCAACTACTAACTATCGACTTTAAAATAAGACTCAAAAAGATGGAGCGTCCAACACCACCTCTAAAGCTCGACTACAAAACTCTTGATAACAATTACAGAATTGCAGTGTCAAACAAATTTGAAATACTCAATCAATGTGAAGATGATAAAACACCAAATGAGTTGTGGGAAGAAGGAAAAGAACTCTTGCTGAGCACTGCTTAAGAAACTATCGCCAAAAAGAAAAAGACAAATTCCCCCTGGATATCTGAAAAAACACTAAGTGAAATTGAAACAAGAAGATGCCTAAAATAAAAAGGTATCAATAATCCAGTTGAGATGTAGTGATTGGTCTTTAATTTACTTTAATTACCCTCGTTAATTAGGTCATTAGCGCTGCCACCACCTGGTTAATACGTCCAGGAACAATAAGTGTACCGAAAGAAGAAGACGTGTAGAAGGGTGTAAATGGTAAAAAGGAAAGCATGCATGTGAGAAGAGGAAAAATGACCCAATCAACAAGAGTTTAGTCTGGTAAGCGTGTAAAAATCCGAGGGGAGTGCGTGTCAGCCTTAAGGGCTGATAGAAGGTGGTCAATTGCTTGCCACAGGTAGCCAGGTATGGTATCATTTGTCTCTTAATGAGAGTTTAAGTAAAAAGGAGGAATTTCACTCACGAATCTTTAAAATATACATTTATTAAAACATTCTAAAACACAAAAACAGGTAAACACCAAAACATTAAAACAATACGGGAACCAGAACCTAAAAACAAGACAAGGGAGCACTCAGTTCTTATCATAAAAAAATGAAAAACTTAAAAATATCCCACCTTACTGCCGTTAAAACCTCGTCCTTACGACCGCAGGGAAACAAAAGAAAAAAACAACGTCAATAGCTTCCACCGGGTGTACATCGGCCGCTTAGGACGTTTCAACCTATGCCCCTGCCTACCCCCGCTCAGTTCCCGGGCTATATATAGCAGACCCCAGCAAGGATTTATTAGTGGGCTAGTACTAGCCCGGGAACGAC
>NW_023652944.1:0-5000 GCF_015228065.2 Penaeus monodon
CCCCTCCCTGCCTATCCCCTTTTTCAAAAGAAAAGGGGTTCCCTACAAAAGAATGGGGAACTCTATGCCACCAAAAGGGCAGCCTTCTAAGGCCCCTCCCCAAAACCCCCCCCCCTTGGGGTAAAGGTCTGCCCCGTCCGACACCGCCCCGAAATGGGGTCCGCCCAAAGGTGGGGCCGAGTTATTCTAATGCCGAAAATTCGTATGGAAAAGAGTAGGCTAGGAGGGAAAGAAGCTACATGCAAGCACTAGCTCGTGCAAAAAACAAGGGGGGGGCGTCCCCTTCCCGGGCGTAAGAGCCGAGGCCAAAAGCATGGGACCGGGCCGGTACATCTCTTTAATACGCCCATGCAAAACCCACCGCCGGAGGTCATAGGGACTCTCTTGGCGTTGCTGGGCTCGGTCCCCCCCCCCCCTCCGCCCCCTTTGGCCGGAACCCTCCCCCCTTCTCTCTGAATCGTAAGAAAGGGACCGATTCACCGCGGGGATAGAGAAAGGAGAGGCCCCTTCTTTTCACTGCTCGATGTCCACGATTTGTTCAAGCTTGCTTGTTTTTTAATTTCGAGAGTTTGGCTTCCCCCCGGGCCTTTTTCACTTAGGGCCCCGGGCCTGGTCGCTTTTTATGGTTTTCCCCTCTTTGTTTGTCTGACACTGGGTGTTTACGTGGGGGTGGGATTGCCACCAGGCGTCCTGTAGCCGGGTAACAAAATTCTTTACCCCCGATGGCTGTGTTCGGGGGCTTTGTTAGGAATTGCGTGTGCACGCAATTCTTAAGAAATGTCAAGTGTGGCGTTTGGCTCGCCCAATCATGAACACCTCTTTCACTTCTTGGTTTGTATAATTGCCATGCACAGTGGAAACCCTAGGCCATTCTGTGCAAAAGACTTCTTTCCCCTCTGTTGTTTATTTCAGGAGTGCCAGGGGTTCGGGTCCCGCTGGCCGAGGGGGAAACTCGCCCCCTCCTCTTGAAGCCAGGGGGAAAGGGATTGGCCGTCACCGCACCTTCCCCCAAAGAAATTTTCGGCTCTGATTATTATCATGGGATTAGGGGATACCCCTCCGATTTGGCAAATTTTGTCTGCAACTCTTTAAACCTTTTACCCTATTGGCTGGAAACCCAGTTGTGAAATTCTTCTACACTTGCAAGATTCCTGTGCCAGTGTGGGATGGTAGCAGAAGTAGATATTGTCAGGGGGGCGCTGCAAAGACAGGAGGGCTTTTTGGGTCTGTGTGTTTTACCCGTGTCTTTCCCTCAGGGACGCGGGCCAGTTTCCCATGATAGCAACTCCCTCTCCCTGTAGGAGGAGGCGTTGTCTGTTACCCCCATGGATTTTGTGGCTCCCTTGTTTGTGGAACCGGGGCCCTGCAAGGTGGGTAAAGGGTCAACCGATCCACCCGGAATTTTTCTGCTCCCTGGAGGGGGATGGTTGCAATGACCCTCGGGGTTTCTGCCTTTTGGCTAGGCTACAAAATTCGTTCTTTTTGTTGCCAGTCCATGACCGAGAACTCACGAGGTTTTGTCCCACGTGGAGCTTTGACAAAATCAAGGTGAGGGAGTCCATGCCCCCTTGGGCCCTAGCTTTTTTTTAGCTGATGGCGTATTAACACCCTGGCTGGTGAGACGCCAGGTTTTTTGCAAAAAGCGTTTTCTTGTTTTTGGCGTCTGACTTTTTATGTCTCAGGCTTGTGTTTTTGGGGCCTGGGTACCCTTTTAAAGAATTGGCGCCGTTTGTCAATTTGTGAGGCCAAGGGGAGAAGGTTTGTCTCCACTAGGGGTTGAGGACCTTTGCCCACCTTGGGGGGACCCAGAAAGACCCTGGGGCTTCGTTTTGGATGTCCCATCGGTCTTTTAATTTTTTCTTAATGCCAATCAGAGCAAGGGGGCATAGTTACAAGGGCCGACAGCTTGTACATAGATTCTTTGTATTTGTGTCTGGGCCCCCATGCGTCTTCCACTCATTTCTCTCATGACAGACAGTCTTGCCTTTTTTGGTCAAGAGGTGCTGGACCTCCTTTCGGAAGGGAGGGGTCCGGGCTATCCCACCCCAAGGGAAGGTAACCCTAACCCACTCCAATCCATTCCCGGATTTTCAGCTTGTGCCCTTAACTCTCTTCCAGAGCTGGCTTTGGGTTTAGCTGGGGAGACTTTAGTCCTGTCCTACAAAACTCCTCGGGTACCAGGTCCGACAACGTGGGGTTTGTTTTGGGATTTTGGGCCGTGGAGATGAACAAGATCGTTCTGCATAGAATATCTTCCCCCCTGGGGGTTTATGTTGAGGATCAGGACATTAAGTATTAAAAAGGGCGGACTGAGAACCCCCCCTGTGGGTTCTTCTCTAAATGGCAGTGCTGTGATAGGGGACCTTGGAATTTGCTCTGGCTGTTTCTTTTGGAAAGTGTACCTATCCGGCCAAAGCTTACTCGTTCCTTTTTTTTGGGTCGCTCTCCTGAATGGCAATTCGAAAACCTTCTCCAGGTCAAGGAATACTACCACAGATGTGCCCGTGTTCATTGTGCTCAAGAGCGTGGCTATGCTGTGCGCTGTGCTCATGCCCCTGGTGAACCCGTGGAGGTGTTTGTGTGGGGGTCCCATTTTCCATAGTTCAAGCACGACAGTAGTCTTTTGTCTTCTCTTTCAACCGTCAGAGTAGCAAGACCGTTTCCTTGCCTTGCCCCTCTCAAGGCAGCATGCTTATGTTGCCATCGAGTTAGCACTCTTCCCATTCACTATTGTTTATTTCTCGGGATAGTGCCACTATTCATGTGTCCATTCTTTCGCAAGTGATTTTCTTCTCTTGTGTATTTTGTTACTATGCGGCGTCACCACTGATTACATTTTCAATGTATAAATATTATACCAAACATTAGAAACATTCATCTACTCACACCGACATTCATGCTAGTTTTAGTTATTGGGTAGTTGCCCAATTAACATTCACGCCTCATTCATACTTCACCGAAACCTTTATCGTCTTTCTTCCCATTTCCTTCCTTCCTTATTTTCTCCCTTTACATATATAAATATATATGTATATATATATATATATATATATCATATATATATATATATATATATATATAATATATATTTATATATATATTTATATATATATATATATATATATGACTATATATATATTAGTATACTATATATATATATATATATATTATTATAGATATAATATATATACTATATATATCTATATATTTTACATATAATTTTCTTATTAATCTCTATATTATATATTACTATACTATATATTCTCTACTCTTTTCTATATTATATATCTATATTATATATATCTAATCATAATATTATCTTATATTATATATATCTACCTTATTATATATATATATGATATATATATATCTATATATCTATACTTTTATTATATATGCTTTTTCTTTATCTGTCTATATATCTCTTTTTATTTATCTCTTTTATATATTTTTATCTATATTTTATCTTCTAATTATCTATATATTATATATATATATCTATATATATATATATATAATGTACTACATATACATTATATGCATTTACATATGTGCGTGTATATATATTTATATATTATTTTATATATATATTATATTATATATATATATTATATATATATATATATACATATTATATCATCATCATCATCACAAGGGGCTAACGCCGACGGGGCGCATGGCCGCATCCACCCTTCGCTTTTAGCCAAGAGGATCCTTCAAAAGCGAGTCTCCAGGCTGGCCCATGGCCCATCTCTAATTCCTCGCGACAGATCTCGTCGAGCTGCCCAAGCCATGATCTCCCTGGGTCGTCCCACAGGCCTCCTTCCACCCAGGGTTGTCTCGCAGAGAGACAACCCGATGGGCAGGGTCCCTCCACAGGGAGGCGAGCTAGGTGGCCAATACAGCCTGAGTTGGCGATCCCGGATTATGCAAGTAACAGGTCCTATGTCAGTCTCATAGTGTAACCGCCCTGTTGGACACGTGGTCCTGCCAAATGTACCCCATGATCCGGCCCAAGGGACTTTTTACAAAAGCCCCCAACACGAGACTCCAAGACACTGGATACCGTACGGTTTCGCTTCCATAGACCAAAGCTGGCAGTATCAAAGCCTTGAAAACATGTAGCTTGGTCCTTTCCCGCATAGTACCCAGACTCTCCAAATGCTCTTATTGATCAAGTTCATGGCTCCTTTTGCCAAAACCAAACCGTCTATTGACTTCCTGGTCTGACAGCCCAGAGATATGGACTACGCTACCAAGGTATGTAAAACTCTCTGTAACTTCAACGTCCTCGCCGCAAGCATGGATCGACTGAAACGGGTTTCCCTAACAGGCCCTCAAAGTCCTAAATCTTGGGCTTGGTCCAGGGAAACCCCTGGGCCTAAGGGCTTCCCCTCATTGCTAAATGCATCAAGAGCCACCAACAGTGATTCCAGGACTTAGATAGGGTAGCAACATCATCGGCAGAGTCAAGGTCTGAGACCTTGATATGCCTAGAGTTGCTCCCCACAGACTTTGGCCCAAATTCTGCCCTTATCCAGTCCATTTCATGGAGAGGGCTGTGACATATTTTATATATAATATATATATATATATATATATTATATATATATTATAATTTTATATATATATATATATATATTTGTGTGTGTGTGTGTGGGGTGTGTATGGTGTGTGTGTGTTTGTACCCTGTGTATGTTTTTTGTATGTATGTATGTATATATATATATATATATTTATATATTATATATTTTGTTATATTATAATAATATTATATAATATTTTTAATGTATATATTTTGTATATATAATCTTTCTAATATATATATATATATAATATAATTTATATAATATTGTATATTTAAAGTGTATATTTTATATATATATATATATATATATTATAAAATATATATATATATATATATATATATTGTATATTAATGTATATATAATATATATCTATTTGTATTATGTATAATATATATATATATATAATATATT
>NW_023652944.1:15000-30772 GCF_015228065.2 Penaeus monodon
GCGCTCAGGGCAAAAAGAAAAGAGTACACAGGGGTTTTAAAAATGACTGAGCGATCGGTACGTCGATTTGGGGGTTTGCGACGACCTTGGCTTGCCCGTGGCCCCCTTTTTGCGGTGTACAGTTGTTATTTGAAGGGTGTACCCATTTTAAACCATTTTCCGTTGTCGTGGGGGCAGGTCTTATTTTATGATGGAGGCTTGGGACAACTTAGGGAGATGGCCCTCGGTGTCGATGTGAACAACGAAGGCACTCCTCCTGTCATGTTGGAGGGCACTGCAGTGTTGGTCGATTCGATATATATAATAATTATATATTATATATATATATATAATATATATATTATGTATTTAGAGTTATACATATACACAAAACACCAACACACAAAACACACCACACCCCCAACACACACACACACACCAACAAAACCCCATATTATATTAATATTTATATATTTTATATATAAACATTCATATTTACATAATATAAAATATATATATATATATATTTTTATATAATAAAAAAAACACATTTATGTACTTTATATATATTTTAATATCTATAATTTATTATATATATATAATATATATACATTATAAAAATATATAAAATTTATATATAATCCTATATATCAATATATATATAAAATTTATAATATATATTATATATTATAATTATATAATTATATATATATATATTTCATTAGTGATATATGTGTGGTTTTTATATATAATAAAATTTATAAATTATATATATATATTTTATATATTATATAATATTATATAATTATATATTATATATATATACACACATTTATGTGTATAAGTATATTTTGGGGCCGCGGGGCCGAATGGTTAAGCTCGGACTCAAACGTCACGACGGCAATTGAGTTCGGGGGTTGAGTCACCGGGGCGCGTTGTTTCCCTTGGGAAAGGGAAACTTCACCTCGATTGCCACCCTAGCCACTGGGGGGCCAAGCCCTCAAGCGTCCCGGGGGAAATAGAGATGGTGACTCGATAAAAGAAAAGAAAGAAAGAAAAAAAACACCGGGCGAAGGCATGGCAACCACCGCTCTAAATTGTAAGAAAAAAAAAAAAAAAAAAAAAAAAATCAGGGAAGCCCATGATCGTCAAGGCCGGGTGGCCGAAGGGGTTAGAGGTCGACTCAAAACTGTAAAGACTCAAGACCCCAATCTGAATTCAGGGTTCGAGTCCCCGCCCGCCGCGTTTTCCCTTGGAAAGGAACTTCACCTTGATTCCCTACCTAGCCACTGGGTGGCCAACCCGCCCAAGTCATTTGCGGTCCCAACCCCGATAAAAGAGAGAATAATTACCTAAAGAAGACCCCGGCACTCTCCGTGAAAGGCTGGGGACCCTACCACGTATCACTCCAAAATCAAAATATGAAAACTACAATTAAGTATCATGTTGACCAGGCGGTAGACATGAACCTCCCTTTTAAAAGAAAAGAGATTTATATATAATATATATAATATATATATATACACACATTTATGGTATATTATATAATATATATATATAAAATATATATATAATATATTATTATTAAATAATCATAACACCCACACACACACACACACACCCACCACATATATTATAATTTATTATATTTTAATATTATATATAAGTAGTGGTAATACGCAGAAGGGCCCACATAAAATACGTACATACAGAACGGGCACTTTCCACACGTAATAAATGAAAAGTAGGCCTGCCCGTGACGTAATCAGTGCCTTGCCCGAAACCACAAACCGAAACCCAATGCCCCAAAAAAACAAAATCAATCCCCAAAATCATAACTATTTTCACAGTGCTTTTTAGTTGTACATGATGCCTCAAAAGGGAAAAAATAATGAAAAAATGATATATACAGGGGGTATCCCCTCCAATGGGGAAACCGGTGACATAGTTAAAAGCCAGCGTAACCACAAACCTTATGAGAGTGAAAGCAGGATAATGTAGGTGGACAAAACGGCGACATTCAAATACGACAGGAAAAAATCGCAACCCCCCACACACATAAATGGAAAGTAGGTCAGGGGACCGTGACGTAATCGTGACCTTGACGAAACCAAAACCGCAAACCGAAACCAATGTCCACAAACAACATAATAAATACCCAATCTTTAAACCTACTTTCACATGTGATTTTTAGTTCGTAATACGCTCATAAGAAAAAATGAAAAAATGATGTACTCAAACGGTACCCCTCCAATGTAGGGAAAAGGGTGACATAGTTTAATATCACAGCATAACCCACAACCTTATCGAGAGTGAAAGCAGGATAAGTGGTGGACAAAATCAAACCCCCTCACACCGTAAATGAATTGAAAGTAGGCCAGTGACCGTAGTAATCAGTGACCTTGACAAAACCCACAAACCCGCAACCCCGCAACCAATGTCCACAACAACAAATCAATCCCGGGGAAACATTAAACCTTTCACATAGGCTTTTTGTTCGTACAGGCATCATAAAGAAATAATAAAACAAATATTACTACAGACAGTATCCCCCCAACGCGGTGCAGGTGACTAGATAATGATCACAACCTTGTCGAGAGGAAAGGGTTTTAATACCACGGAAAACCCACCGACATAGCTAATGGACTACACCACCCTTTACAGTCCAAATAGACATCATAAAGAAAGTGACCAATACCGAAACCAAATCATTCCCCGTAGGCGGCAAATGACTCCCCGCGGCCCCTCCATCCAACCGCAATATTCCCATTTTTAAATTTGTACCGAGAGAAAATTGATTCTGTTACAGACGGGGGAAAAACCGCCCTTCCTAAGCTGAACGTCAAAATAAATAATAAATAGGTCACCAGGTCTGCAAAAGACCGTTTTTTCTGCTCCTCTCTCATGTCCAAGAAAGAATAAAATTAATGAAAGGTTTAAAAAAATTCGTTATACAATTATACCTTTTTTTTCGATGTACTTTGCAAAGCCCCCATTTTTGATCTTTAACTAAATCGATAATTAATCCTCTACAGACAGTGTCACCCTTTTAATTCTCAAAATCCATAAAATGTCCCTCAAATGTGCCAAACGCGCCCCATGAAGGAGTTCCTCCTCTCCGAAGAATAGAAAATCTGAATAGGGGGGAAGAACCAAAAAAAAAAAAAAAAACCCACCCAGCTGTTTGACAACGCAAAGCCCCGAAAACAGGGCACCCCCTTTCCGTTCCTACGCACCCGTCCACATTCCCTCATACCCGAAAGGAAGCTAATGGTAACGAAGAAAGCAAACAAAAAAATAGCACAAAAGACCGATGGCGTACATTTCACCCCTTCCCCCCCCCACCCCACAATATTCCCCATTTTTAAATTTTGTAATGAATCGTAATTAACCCTGCACGCGGTGCCCCCCCTTCAAATTTCATCATAACCCATAAAGCCCCTCTAATTGACTAATCCCTCACCTAAAGGGTGTCTCTATCCTCTCCAAAGCAATAATATGAATAAGAAAAAAGGAAAAAGCCACAATAAAACAAAATCATACAGCTGTACACACCGCAAAGTCCGAGAAAGGGGAACCTCCCCCCCCAAACCCGGGCATTTCCCAAATTCCTTACGGAGCAATAATGAAAAAAGTTTGACACGTCGTTTACGTTAAATCCCCAAAAACCCCAATATTAAGAATTCATTGCAATCAAAGGATTAAAAAATACGTTGCGTAATCATAGTCTTTTTTAAGGTTTCATATTCCTTTAGTAAAACAAACAGACCAAATACAAACATTCCCCCCGAATTTCTATAACGGGGGTGATAATTGATCTTTTTTCTTTTTCGAGGTAATGACGGGACGGTTGCCTCTCGTCTTGAGGTGTACCAACCAAGAAAGGAAAATCCATTTTAACCCTTATAAGTTTGACGTGTTCGATTACGTAAATAAAGACAAAATATATGCAAAAAACACTATCCTTTTTCCACTCCTAGCATATTAAAAAAAAAAAATATTTTCAAAGACCAAAATCAATATTTTTACAATGTTTAAAAATGCTAATATAACAAAGATCAACTCTAATAAGAAATCTAAACAAAAATTTTTTAATTCGCGGGAACATTGACAAATTGCGAACTCCTCTCTTTTTTTTAACAGTTATATATCGTTTTACATCCAAAGGTATTTTCATAAAAAAAATTCAATTCATAAAAAGGATCATAAAATTTTCTTGTTGTACCCAACATGCCTTTAATATGTTTTAAAAGAACACAAACACGATCCTAACAGTGAAACCAAATAAGATAAAAAAAAACAGGCTTTATTTCTTTGTGTAAAGTAAATGGATAACTCCCACCGCCCTTTTAAAATTGCAGGTTATACAACATTAACAAAAAAACGGTGCAACCCTAAAAGAAAAAAAAAATTTTTTAACTTCGGGGCGATTGAAAGCTATTTTACACCCCCAAGGCATTTTTTCTAATAAAAATCAATTCACAAAAAAGGTTCATAAAAAACCTTTTGTCTCAATGTCTTTATTATGACTTTCACAAACACACATCCAACAGGTAAAAACAAGTAAATTAAAATAACAGTTAAAAATTTTTCTGTGAAATTAATGCAAAAACCACTACTCATTTTGAAATTTCGGGCTTTACAAAAAATTTTAATTACCTAACAGTTTGAAAAGTCCCCGGGTTTTTTTTCTATTTAAGAGTGTTAATGGGGGTTTAACGCTCTGCGCGAGCCAAAAGAGGGTTCCCATCCTATTCCGTCTAAACCCTTTAATTATCTCCCAAACGGATCCCACCTTCCCCACGTGCGAACCAGTTAGTTTTGTAATTAACCCAAGGGCAATCGGTAATTTCCAAAATGTTCCCGCCTCAGCTCTCAGTTTGTAAAATCTACAATGCAAACTAGGAAATATTTCAGTTTCCCATTGTATAATCTGTGCACGCCCAAACAGGCATTCCTTGATAAAAAGACCAGGGAAAACAGGGTTTAGGGACCCTTTTTTATGATGATATAGAAAAGATAAATTAGAACAGAGGGGACTAGTTTTTTCGTAATTTACTCCCCCCCCAAAAAATTGCTATGTACCCCCCCCACAAGATTCGAAAAAAAGGGAAATATGCATGGAAACCCATAATTTTGGTTACTATAGTTTCATTCATCTAGAAAATAGTTTTTTGTTCCTACAAGAAGGGGAAAAAATATTGAAAAAAAAGACACAAAAAAACCTTCCCACGGAAAAAAATTCCTACAAAAAATTTTTACTTCTCGATTTCCCTCCATGGTCCCTTTTCACCATCTACAAACATGCATAAGAATGGGCTGATAAGTTGCTATCTTTAAGTGGGACAAACGGCGTTTGTATTTCTTTTTATCTAGCAAAATGTTTTTTTTTTCTCCCACAAAAGGGAAAAATATTATAAAAGGAACAAAAAACCTTGCCAAAGGGTATAATTCAACCAAACTTTACTTCTCGTTTTTCCCCTGTCTTTGCCTTTCTACAAATATGCAGCAGAGTGGACAGATAAGTTGTTATTTTAAGAGACATCACCTCACCGCGGGTTTTTTGGTGATTTATTTTTATGGGAAAACGTACTTTCAGCCACCGCTTTTAAATAACACATGCAATATTTTCTAAAATCTCCCTAACAAAGAAAAAATTTTTTTACGTTGGCATGAAAAAACTTACACCGCCTTTTTTAATATTTCTGAATATTTTAATACAAAGCCCATACAAAATAAAAAAAAAATATTCTTAACACCTTTGCTATGATTTTTATTGCCCCTAGTTGTTGTATAGCAAAAAACTTTTAAGGCCCCTAAAAACTTTTTTTATCTTCAAAAATAAAAACCTGTTAAAAGAAGGTTTTCATTGATTTTTTTCCCTTTTAACAACTTGTCTTTTTAAAAAAAAAAATTTTATAAAATAAAAAAAAAAAGGTAAAAAAATATAACCCCCCATTTTAAAAAAAGTTTTTAATTTTACGTGTATTGGACAAGAAAAAGTCAAATTCGCCTAAACAAGTTTTTTTTGCCCAAGGATAGGTTTACCCCTGTGAGAAAAAAAAAAAAAAAAATTAGTGACACCCTCGATGCGATGGATTTTAGCAGACCATGGTTTTTTCCAAGAGCGTTTTTTTTTCTTTTCTTTTTCTTAAACGATTTTATCTATAAAGGGTTTTCTTTTGTGTGCCCTACTTAGAATTCTTGTTTTATGGGCAGTAAAGGGTATATGACGAGCAACATAAAGTCGAGGGGGTAGTTTATAGAAAAAGGGTTTTGAAAATCCAGTCCAAAAGGGAAAAAGCCGAAACCAAGCAATATTTTCTAAATGAAAAGAAAAAAAAGCTTTCGTTTAAGAAAAAAAAATTTCGCATTACCTCATTAAAAGGGGAGGGAAAAGCTTTTTTTCATAACTTAGAGAAAGAAAAAAGCCTTTTTTTTCAAAACAAGGGTTTTATTGAAGTAAAGTTATACTGAGCGTTTTTTCCCAGACGGGGAAAAATTATGGAAAGTTTTAAAAATGTTATAGCTGCATCATCTTAAAAAAAATCTTATTTATCTAAAAGATGCCTTCCTAAACTCTGATAATGCTCCGGGCAATATCCGATAACGGACAACCTCAGACAGGTTCGGGGAAACCCCCTTCTTGTCACGAGATAATGATTCATCGACATACTAAAACCTTTAAAGGACGGCGAATGAGGAAGGCGAAAAATAAGCCACCAGGAAGCTTTTCTCGTTTCCTTTCGTAAGAATGCATATTTAATGAATCTAAAATGGAAAATCGCCCCCCTTTAAATCTTTGACCAAAGAAAAACCCCCATTTTTAGATACTAAAAGTTTAGAAAGCTCCCCCGGGTTGTTGATCTTCGTACACATCGTTCTTCACACCCCCTCGTTCCGCTATTCACGCCCTTTCTCCCTATCAAACATGCCATATTCCCCGGGCGGGCCTCCCCCTTTCCCTAAATCGGCTCCCCCTCCCCCGACTAAACCATGTTGTATTTACCGCGAGGATGAAAAAAAGGTGTTATAATCAAAATTTGGGACTATAACATAATTCACCAACACAAATATGTTTTGCATTGGTTGATTTAGATTGGGGTGTTTATAGCCATATCAAGTTTGGGGGTTTCCCTTCGAAGAAAATAAAAAATTTGTAAAACAGTAATATGTCTTTCTTTAGTATAAAAAGAAAATTACCGTATGACTAAATACACAACATCATGACAAACTTTTTGCCGCGATAATTTGTCAAAATTTAAAATTTCCATATTCTTCAAGTTTTGCTTCTCGCTTTCCTCGAATTTTTATTTTTTCCCATTTCAGACAGAATACCGGTAAACAGGGCACGATTTGCTGTCTTCCGGGCATGTCTCACCTTGTCAGGAGCATTCAGATTTGATGGGCTTATAAATACTAGAAAACCGCACCGAGCCATTAATAGTATTTTACCAATTTCTTATATAAAAAGGGAATTTTTATTCTTAAATGAAAATAATGCTTACAATGGCACAATAATGTTTTTTTGCATAAAAGTACCCCTTAACCATTTTATTAAAAAAAGAAATAACCCAATCCCCCAATGCATTTTTCCCCGAGACAAGTACATGTCTAGAATGCGTACATTTTCCCACTAAAAGTTTTCACCGCCAATGGCACTCCTACAATGCCTTTTTAAAAAAACTTTTACTTTGGGGGACTTATAATATTTGCAGTAAATGCCTACGTTTCACCGTCTTCTTCGCGTCAGAGAAAATTTCTCCCTGTAAAGTTTTACCCAACTTAGAGAGGGGTCTATATTCCCCCACGCGCCGCACTCATCACTGACCCGGGTGCGCGCGCGGGGAAGTAAAACCGCACGCGGCGCCGGCGAGGGCGGCGGAAGGCGGCGGAGGGCGACGAGGGCGGCGCCGGGGGGGGGCCGGGGGCGGGCGGGGCGGCGGGGCGGGGGGCGGCGGGGCGGGGGGGGGGGGGGGGGGCAGGGGAGGGGGCGCCTTTGCGACAAACCCCACATGGAAAGGGGAAGGGGGCCCTTTAAATTCTATAATTTCAATTTTTCCCCTGGTAAAGTCGTTTGAATATTTAAAAAAAGAACTCTAAAAGTACCTGTCAACAATTTCAAAATTTTTTAATTTTAAGGTTTTCTTTTTCTCTTCCTCCTCTCTCCTCTCTCTCTATATATTATATATTAAAATAATATATATATATATAATATATATTATCCGCTTGATATAAAAAAGGGATAAAATATTTGTATATTTAGATAAAAAGGGGCCCTTTTAAAAAAATGCTCAAGGGAAATATAAAACAAGGAAAAGATGATGACAAAGCCGGTTTATCTACTGAAGAAACCGCAAAATTTGCAAAATTAATTTTTCTTGATAACAAAGAAATTTTTAAGAAGCCCTCCCCCGTCTCCCCCCCCGCCCCCCCCCCCCCGCGCCCCCCCGCCCTCGCCGCCGCCGCCCTCGCCGCCCTCGCCGCCGCCGCCGCCCTCCGCCGGCGCCGCCCTCGTCGCCCTCCGCCGGCGCCGCCCTCGTCGCCCTCCGCCGCCTTCCGCCGCCCTCGCCGGCGCCGCGTGCGGTTTTATTCCCCGGCGCGCACCCGCGTCGTTGAGGCGGCGGTGCGGGAATATAAGCCCTCGTCTAAGCTGCGGTCAAATTTAAGGGGGAAATATTCCTGACGACGAAGAAACGGTGATTTTAAAGTAGGCATTTACGCTGAATGATTATAATGTAAAACCCCCAAGTAAAAGTTTTGTTAACAAGGCATTGTGAGGAGTGCCCTTGGGTCGCACATTTATGGGAAAATTAAGCTTCTCAGCGTATTACTTGTCTCGCTGGAAAAAAGCTGGAGGGTTGGGTTTTAATTTTCCCCTTTAAAAACATGGTTAAGGGACTTTTATGCAAAAAAAACATTATTGATGCCCCTTGGTAAACATTATTGTCATTTAAGAATAAAAAATTTCACTTTTTTATAAGGAAATTTGGTAAAATAACATTAATGGCTGGATGCGGTTGCTAGTATTTATAAGCCTCTATCAGTTGAATGTCCTTCCGAAAAGTTTAGACATGCCCGGAGACAGCAAAACGTGCCTTTACCGCGATTTCTGTCGCAAAAGGGAAAAAAAAATAATTGCGAGGAAAGGAGAACAAAAAATTGAATGAAGATGGAATTATAAATTTGACAAAAATTTTCGCGGCAAAAAGTTTTTTACTATGATGATTGTGTATTGCAGTCAACGATAATTACTATTTTATATATAAAGAAAAAACAATTACTGTTTTTTTAAATTTTTTATTTTCTCGCAAGGAACCTCCAAACTTATATGGCTAAACACCACCAATTTAAGAACCCTGTCAATACTATTTGTGTTGGTGAAGTATTTTACTCCAATTAGATTATAATCACCAAATTTTTTTCTCCTCGGGTAATACAAAAACGCGTTTTGTCGAGGGGGGAGGAGCAGTTTGGGGAAGGGTGGGGCCTCGCGGGAGTATGGCATGTTGATGGGAGAACAAGCGTGAGCTAGCGGAACGAGTGGGTGTGAAGAACGATGTGTACGAAGATCAAAAACGAGGCGACATTTCTAAAATTTTTTAGCTATTAGAACATGGGGGGTTTACTTTGTCAAATGATTGAAGGGGTGCGATTTCCATTTTTAGATATTCTTAAAATATGATTTCTTTACGAAAAGGAAAAGAGAAAAGTACTTCCATGGTGGCCTATTGTTCGCCTCCCTCACTTGCCGCCTTAAAGGGTTTTAGTAGTCGGAAGTCATTATCTCGGACAAGAAGGGGTATTCCCATACCGTCTAGGGTTTTCCGTTATCTGGATATTGCCCGGGGGCATTTTCAGAGTTTAGGAAAGGGATCTTTAGAAAATAAGACTTTTTTTTAAAAATGATGCAATGCTTAACTTTTAACACTTTCCAATATTTCCCAAATCTGAAAAAACTGCTCAGTTCAAACATTTTCTTCAATAATCCCCTTGTATTTAAAAAAAAAAGGGATTTTGCTTTTTCTAAGTTATGAAAAAGCTTTTTCCCCTTTATATGAGGTAAGCGAAATTTTTTTTTTTCCCAAACGAATCTTTTTTTCTGTCATTTAGAAAAATTGCTTCGGTTGCGGCTTTTTCCCTTTAGGCTGTGATTTTTAACCCCTTTTTCTATAAATTACCTCCTCGACGTATGTTTCTCGCATAACCTTTATCCATTAAAAAAAAGAATATCTAATGTAACACAAACAAGAAACACCTTTATGATAACTCGGGTTAAGAAAAGAAAAGAAAAAAAAAAAACGCATCATTGGAAAATCACATGCTGTTGCTAAGTCCACGCATCGAGGGGGGTCACTATATTTTTTTTTTTTTACTCCAGGGTAAACATTCCTTGTCAAAAAAAACTTGCTTTTTGGCGATTTGACTTTGCATTGTCCCCAAACACGTACAATTATAAAAGCTTTAAACATGGGGGGTTATATTTTTTACCTCTTTTTTTATATCTTATAAAAATTTTTTTTTTTAAAAAAGACTAGTTTTTAAAAGGGGAAAAAAAAAGTGAAACCCCCCCCCCCCCCCCCCCCCCCTTTTTATACAGGTGTTTTGATTTTTGAAAATAAAAATAGTTTTTTAGGGGCCTTTAAAATTTTTCGCTTACAAAAAACTAGGACATAGTGAAAAATCAAGGCAAAAATGTTAAGTATATATTTTTTTTTCATTTGGTATGACTTTTTATTAAAATTTCAGAAAATATTTAAAGAGGTCGAGGTCAGTTTTATTTAGTGCCAAAGTAAAAAATTTTCTCTTTGTATAGGGAGATTTGAGAAAAAAATATGATGTGTTACTTAAAAAAAAGTGGGTGAATGTCGTTTTCCCCATAAAATAACACCCTAGACCGGCGGTGAGGTGATCGTCTCTTAAAGATAAAACTTATCTAGCCTCTCTTTTGCATATTTGTAGAAAGGCAATGACGGGGAAAACGAGAAGTAAAGTTTGGTTTAATTTTACCTTTGGCAAGGTTATTTTGTTCCTTTTTTTATTTTCCCGTTTTTAGGAGAAAAAAAAACATATTTGCTAGATAAAAGAAACTCAAAAGCCGTTCCGACTTAAAGATAGCAACTTATCTGCCCCGTCTCTTATAGATGTTTTTTAGAGGGAGAAAAACCCTGGGAGGGAAAACGAAAGTAAAATTTTGAGGTTATTTCCGTCGGCAAGGGTTTTTTTGTGTCTTTTTTCAATATTTTTCCCCTTCTTTTAGGGGACAAAAAAGCATATTTGCTAGATGAATAAAACTATAGTAAACCAACATTTGTGGTTCCATTGCAAATTCCTTTTCTTCGTATATACTTTTGGGGGGGGTACAAACAATTTTTGGGGGGGGAGAAATTCGAAAACTAGTCCCCCCTTCTGTTTAATTATCTTTTTCTTACACATCATAAAAAGAGGGCCCCAATCATGTTTACCCTGGGCCTTTTTTTATCAGAAGAGAATGCCTGTCTGGGGTGCACAGGTTAACTATGGGAAAACTGAACATATTTCCTATTTTCATTTAATTTTAAAAAATGAGAGCTGAGGCGGGGAAAATTTTAGGGGAAAAATACCGCATTGCCCCCCTTTAGGGTTAATTAGCAAAAAAATAAAATGGTTCAGCACGTGGGGACGGTGGGACCAAAAAAAAAGAAAAAAAAAAAGGGGGGAAAAAAAAAAAAAAAAAAAAAAAAAAAAAAAAAACAAGAAAACCAAAAAGGGGGTAAACAAAAAAAAACAAACAAAAAAAAAAAAAAAAAAAAAAAAAAAAAAAAAAAAAAAAAAAAGGCCCCAAAAAAAAAATTTTTTTTTTTATTTTTTAGGGGTTTCAACCGAAATGGGGAAAACCGTTTTGCCCGCAATTTTAAATGCGTTGGAACCATTACATTTTAAAAAGAAAAAAAGTTTTTTTTTTTTTTTTAACCTGTTTTGGGGGGTTTTTAAAAAAAAATTTAAACTGTTGGGGAAAAATTTTTGACCCTTTTTAAATTTTTTTTTGAAATTTTGGGGTAAAAAAAAATTAAAATTTAAAAAAAAAAATTTAAGTTGTATTTTTAAAATTTTTCGTTGAATTTTTTTTTAGGTTTTCTTTGTTTAAAGCATTTGACATTTGTAAAAAATTTATTATTTTGAAGATTTTTTTTTTTAAATCTTGGGGGAAAAAATAGATGTTATTTTTTTTAATTTTGCCCCTTTAATTTTTAAGGGAAAAATTTCTTTTTTTTTAATAAAAGGGTCACCTGTATTTTGAATTAAAAAGGTTTATAACCCCCTTTTAAAACGGGGCGTTAAAGTTTTTGGGGTTTTTTGGGATTTAAATTAAAAAGAAATTATTTGCCGTATTTTTTTAATTTTGTTAAAACTTTATTGGAGGGTTTTGGGTTTCTAAAGGGCAAATTTTTCATTTTGGGTACAAAAGGGGGTTTATGGGGGTTCCCCTTTTCACCCGGGAATTTTATTTTTTTTGAGGTTCCTTTATTCATTTTTTTATTCTTAGAGGGAGGGGCCCCAAGGGTTTGTCATCTTGGAATTAGGAAAATTTCTGTTAAATTCCCCCTTTTGATTTTAAAACTTTGTTAAAATTAAATGAAAATTTGGGGGAAAGGGGGGGGGAAGGGGGAATTAATGGTCTTTTTTCATTTTTTTTTTTTTTAATATTGCCCCCTGGGGTTGAGGGGAAGGGGTGGTGTATAGGCAACTTTTTTTTCATTTTCGTATGCACACGGGGGCATTTGGTTTGGGTTTTTCCTTTTCTTTTTTTAACTCAGAGGAGGAGGGGCACCTTTATACCTTAGGAATTTAAAACATTTAATGATTATGAAATTGAGGGGGGTATGTTTGTGGGTTTTTGTTGTTTCTAAACATTGATTGAAGACCAATAAAGGGGAAAGTATTAAAATTTTTATAATCCTTTTTTGATTTTTCCAATGGGGGGGAATTTCCTTATATTGGATTTTTTTTGGGAAATTTAACTTTAAAGGGCGGTTTTCCCCGACTTAACCCTAAAATTGATCCGGGTTTTTAAAGGGGAATATTGGGGGTGGGGGGGGGGGGGTTCTTGTTCTCGGGAATTTCGGTTCGGTTTGCATTTTTGTTTTTTTGGTCTTTTTCTTAAGGGTTTTCTTATTATTGTTGGCGGGGTGGCCTTATAACCGTTTTTTCTCAAAGGGGACATTATTATTATGTATTTGGAGGGGTTTCCCCTCTGTAGATTTTTTTTTTAATTTCGATTCATTCCAAATAAAAAATTGGTGGAATATTTGGGGTTTTTAGGGGGAATTGGGGTTTTTGGGGTTTTGGGCTAGGGACGTTCCATCCGGCCCCTTTCCCTTATTTGTTTGGGGGGGTTTCGTTTTTCCCCTACATTTTTTGCTTTTCCCCCCATAAGGTTGGGTGGTTTTCTGGACAACTTTTCCCTGTCCCCACATTTGGAGGGGAACTGGTGCATTTTGTTTTTTTTTCTTTTTCTTCCTCCCCTTAAAAAGAAAATTTTCTATTATTAGGGGGACATTGGTTGCGGGGGGGGGGGGGGCAAGGCACATTAAGGACATTTTAAATTTGTTTTTTGAGGGGTTTTATTTGTATGATATTTGAAATTCCCCCTTTTCCCAAACCACAAATTTCTTTCATCTCATAAGGTTTTTGGTTAACCATCTTAATTTTTTCCCTTAAGGGGGACCCCTTAATTTTATTTTTATCTCATGGGACAGTAAACAAAAATGCATTGAAATTTGTTTCCTTTTTTATTTTTGTGGGGATTGGGCGGTTTTTTTCGTAAGGTCCCTTTGTCCGGATCCATTTACTTCTTCGTGTGAATGGCGCCGTTCTTTCATGTACGGGTTTTAAAGTCGGTTCGGTTTTCCCCCTTCTTTTTATTTTTTTAATAATTTATAATATATTATTGGGGAAAAAAAAAAAAAAAAAAAAAAAAAAAAAAAAAAAAAAAAAAAAAAAAAAAAAAAAAAAAAAAATATATACACTTACCAACAAAAAATCCACACACACACACACACACATACATACATATTATAAATGTGAGGGCAAGCGTTTGCCCATGCAGCAGGCTCCTCTTCCTTGCAACCAAAACGAGGTTGCAAGCGCCAGCAAAATGTTTTGGGGTTCTTGCTCTGATTTTCCTTAGCTTGACTCCCAAAACCCCTTTTCTTCTTAAAGATACCACAGGGAAAAGTGGTTATTTTGTATTGATTCTCTATAGGGCTAAAGTCAGGATTCCACCACAAAAATGTCGTAGAAAACGTATTTTATTGTTTTGGCTAGGGTTTTGTGGCAATTTAAAAGTCTACTGTTGAGGGAACTACTGTGCAACTTGGAAGCACTATACCCATTGTAAAAGCTTCGATCAATTCCTCCCCTTACAGTATGGTGCCAGGGTTTCGTTCGCAAAATCATGCTGCTTTTCCGAGGGTTAAGACCGTGTAAACCCTGAATAGTTAGCTTGTAAATTTGGATAAACAGACTACATGATGGAACATCGACCAGGTTTGAACGCCAATTCTAATGAAACGCAGTCATCGTCCTTATAAACTAGTTGCCAAAAATGTAGCAAGAAAACCAGTTGAAACCTGCGAAAGGGCTCAAGTTAGAAGGACATTGTTTTCAAAAAGTAAAGGGAGGCTCAAATGAAAATTTGGTATCGAAAATAGTTTGGTGATGGAAAAAAGAAGGAAAAAGTAGGATTCTTTTGCGTTTTTTCCTGTCCCCTTTTCAAATGCCGTATAATTATATGTGAAAATGTTGGGATCCCCTGCAGGAAAAAGGTATACCAAAAGTGCTTTTCCCCCCGGTAGGACATGAATTCATAAGACGTTAATTAACACTTCTCTAAGTCTAAGCGCGTGGGTTTAAGGGGGGTGGGCACATAGAGATTTTCTTTCATAGGAGCTTGTGTGGAGAATTGTCGATGGTGTAGACAAGTAGAATTTCTCTTAGACCCTTGTGGGAAAGGTTTCTTTTTTTTTCGGGTGCTGAAGAAATTGCGTGATTCTGACAGGTTAAAAGGTTTCAGCTTCATGGTATTGCAGTCTACTATATTTTGACCTTTTTTCAAAAAAAGGTCGCATCAAAGAGTGTTTTGCAGTCAGGCGAAAATGGGACAGCATGAATATTAGGGGTTTTTATATATGTGCAGAAAAAAGTAAAATTTAAAAAAAGTCAAATGAAATATTATATTATGCTTTTTTAAAGAAAACTGGGAATACAAGGATTATAGAAAATTCCCATTAACGACGGTGGCAGAAAACTTCAAAAACCCCTGCTCTGCTTCGTTCCCCCTTTTCCCCTCATCTCCCCTTCCTCGACATTTTTTCCCCATTCCCCCTCATTTACCTCCCTTTACCCCATTATCTATTTCCTTCCCCCCCTTCATCTGCTTCGATTTCCCCCCGGTTATGCCTCTGTCCTCCCTATTGCTCTCTCTCCATTTCTCATTTGGGTCCTTTCCCTTTGAAGTACGTCTCTGTTTCCCTTTTTTTTCAGCATCTACCCTTTTCCTTTTTCATTCACCTCCTATTCCCTCAATGCCCCCCCTTTTTCCCTTTTGTGTTTTTTCCCCCTTTTTCCCCGTCATCTCCTCCTTTATCAACAAAGCCTTTAAATCGCCTCCCCCTTTTACTTTTTCCCTTTCCCCCCACCCCTTAAAACTGAATTTCGTGATAGGTCCATAGAAAATTTTCAGATTTGAAAACAGAAATGATGATAAGCGGAGAAGAATACGGTTCAAAAAAAATTTGGAACCGGGGGGGGG
>NW_023652945.1:0-2500 GCF_015228065.2 Penaeus monodon
GGGGAATTTTTTAAAAGGGGAAGGGAAAAAAAGGGGGGCTGGATAGAAAGAATAAAAAGAGAGAAAGAAAGAAAGACAGAGAGAAGGGAGGTGTACGGAGATGAGGGGGTCGCTGAGAAGTGAGGAAAGAGAGGGAGAAAGAGAGGTAGAGAGAGGAGAAAGTGGAGAAGAGAGGGAGAGAGAGCGCGAGAGGAGAAGAGAAAATCCAAAGATGCAGACCATGGAAAATAGAGAGAAAAAAAACAGAAGAGAGAGAGAAGGGGAGACCTAACGGGAAGAAGGGAGGAAGGAGAGGGAGAGGCCAGAAGTACAAAAGGGAGGTAGGGGGAGGGTGGGGGAGGGCCAGATTGGAAAAAAAGGGAGGAGAGGAGGAGGGGAGGGGCCTAAGGGAGAGATATTTTCGGAGGTCGTAATAGCGTAGTCGTGTTGTGTGAGGAAGCGTATAAAATTTGTTTAAGCGATGAAGCTCCCGCGCACAAGTGGCCAGGAACGAATGGGGTTGGGGAGTGGGAAGGGGAGCCGGGAGGGGGAGGGTTCCGAAGGGGTTGGGGAGGGGGAGAGATATGTGAGGGGAGAGTGGGATGGGGAAGGCCAAGGGGGAGGAGGGTTAATTGGTCAGATGGTGGGGTGGGGGTAAGGAACGTGTGTGATATAAAGGAGGATTTATCTAAGTGGAGCATTCTAGGGCACGAGAACAAGGGCCAGAAATATTTTAGTAGCAGGGTTAGCGCGGAGCTTAGGAGCGGAAAAGGGGGGGGGGAAAAGAGATGGGGGAAAAGAGAAGAGAGAGGGAGAGAGAGAGAGGGGAGAGAAGAGAGAGAGAGAGAGAGAGAGAGAGAGAGAGAGGGAGTGGGAAAAAGAAAAATATGCTATTTTTACACCTTAACCACGCATAATTTTTTTTCTTATTAAAACCTCTGATTTCTTTTTACATCTGATTATTTCAAACATGCCTTTCCGAAAATCAGCCCCCTGTGTATTCTAAAACTTCCCCATCGGATCTCATTCCGAATGCGGAGACATGAACTAGACAGGTTTTCAACGTGTTTCCCAGATTTTTGAAAAAACATTATGACGCTAGAGTTTTTTTTTGTTTTTTTATCTCACTAAAGATCCCTCCCCCATGTAAGCGCCGAATGATCTTGACAACTTTGAATCCCTTCTCTACGCCAATACTAATGGTCCCCTAGGTTCATGCATGTCGCCTGAACCTAGCACAGCGTGGATACCAGTCACTAAGTCAAAATTTATAAATTAAATACGGGTAGCAAAATGAATAAATTATTTATTATTTAATTTTTTCATACATTTTAAATTTCAAGCCGTTGATTTAAAATTTATATCTCTTGACCGAAAGACAATGAAATGCCGTTGACTTGCATAAAAATGAAGACATTTTTTTAAATCAGCGACCCAGAAAGAATCAGTAGTAGTTGTCAGTTCTTTTAAAGGGATGAAGGTCCGCATCAGGATATTGGTGTAGGTGTACAGTAGTTTTAGTCCGAGAAAAAACCCACAATAGTGACCATTTTGGCCCGGTAGCTGAGGAGGACCTGAGGTGATCAATCAATTAGCGGGGCTAACAGCGCAGAGGGCGTATTGTCACAAACGTATTTCCCTTCTAACCACGAGGACCCCTCTTCTCCCGACGGTTTTATCGTATGCCGTACTTTTGAGGTCTGACATGGGCTCCCCTCGGATGGCCTCAGGAAGAGAGACTAGCAAGCGTGTTTCATCATTTAAGGGTCTGGACAAGTGTCCAGGCATCCTGATTTGGCGATTTGGGATTGTGAGACTAGTAGGTCTTATAGGGCGGACTTGTACACAAGGCCTCCAATCTCTTGCCACATGATACAATGCAAAAAACCATTGCGAAGCATAAAGGGAACAGGCCAAGATCGGGTTGTTTCCCACCCCAAAATTCGCTAGAAGCAAACTGGGAGTTTTTTTGATTTGATTCGATGTTTTTTGCACAAGCATGTTCGACGGACCAAGAAAACTTTTTATGGCCCAAAAGTTTTGGGTTTTTGGGTTTTTGGGTTCCCGGTTTAAAAAGCATGGGAAAAGCCCCCAACTATTGTCTCCAAAACTCGGGTAAATGCCACATCACTGGAAAAAATTAAGGCCCCCGCCCTTAAATAACCAGGGGTTGCCCACGGGAAACCCCATATTCCTTTTTGGGTTAACTTAAAAACCCCCTTTCTCCCAGGCCCGGTGCACCAAAGCTGTCTTCAAGCGTTTCCAATAATTGCAAAGAAACATTTCACAGTGTACTAAGACAATCATTTCCCCCTTTTTTAAAAAAGAAAAAAAAACCGCCCGGGGTTTAAAGTTTGGCGAAACCCCCAAATTCCCGTGGGGTTCAGAGTCCCTTATACCCTTTGGAACCTCCTCTCTAAGAAGACGTTCCTCCCCTCTATCCACTCTAAGCAAGAGTTGTAGCATTAGTGAGGACAAGGTAGACATGTCTCCACTACACAGTACAGCGCTCTCAGCGTTA
>NW_023652946.1:0-5089 GCF_015228065.2 Penaeus monodon
TTTCCCAATTTCTACGCTTTCCCCCGCATTTTTTCTATGTCCCTATAGGGGGAGAGCATTAGTCGTATCAGAAATTTTTTCCAAAAAGATCTTGCGCCAAATTAGAATTTTTCGGATGATTAGTATTTGCAAATGAAAAAGGGGCTCTTCCTTAAAAGAGTTAACGAAAATGAGGCGATTGGAAAATGACGATGACATGAAAAAAGAGAGGTAGATAGATGATAGTAAATAACAGACAGATAATAGATAGATAATAGATAGAAAGATAGATAGATGAGTAATAGAGAGATAAAAATAGTAAGGATAAAAAGGGGAATAAATAGATGATAGAGGATAAAAAGATAGAGATATGGAAAGGGGATAGAAGATAGATGATAGATGATAGAGAGAGAGAGAGAGAGAGAGAGAGAGAAAAAAAGGAAAAGAAGAGGTGGGGGGGGGAAGAGAGAGGGGAGAGAGAGAGGGGGGAAAAAAAGAGAGAAATGTAGTGGCTCTGAGTAGAAACAAACAGCGTTAAAAGGAGATAAGTGCCGTCGATGAATGATTAACGCAGCCTTGGCGTCGACGTCCACATCCACATTGTTAGGCCGAAGGTGACAAGGGGGAAGGAAGAAAGGCAATGTGGGAGCCGTAGAAAAGGGGAGGAAAGAGGACGTCTGTAAAGAAAGGAGGCTTAGGGAGGGGAAAAGGGGAAGGGGGGAAATTGATAAAAAAGGGGAAAAATAAGATGATAATCATTAAAAAAAAGAAGAAAAAATAGATCTTGAACAAAAAAGAAAGAAAGGGGAGAAACACAAAAGGAAAAAAAGGGATGCAGTGAAGGGAAGATGGGAAGCAGAGAATTGAAGGACAAGAAACAAATAAAAAAAAGAAAAAACGAAAAAAGACAAATGGAGAAGATTTTTCCCCCCCCCACCTTTCTTTTCCTCCTAACCCCTTTGCAAAAGGAAAACAAAAAAAGAAAAGAAAATATAATTTCCCGTGTGAAAAAGGGCAACCCAAAAACTCACAGGAAAAATCTGGGCTGAAATGATATTTAATTTCAAATTGTGCTAGTGCCCCTTCAAAATCTGCTGTAATTTGCTTGGACTTGTTTGGCGCGAATCTGTTTTCCAGATTTTTTTTTTTTCCCTTTTGGCTAACTCAGTTAAATGTAAAAATCTGTAGACTTATAAAAACAATTTTAAATAGAAAAGGGGGGGGGGGAAAAGGAGAAGGAGAGAAAAGAGAAAGAGAAGAGGAAAAAGGGAAAAAAGAGAGAGAGAAAGAAGAGAGAGGAGAGGGGAGAGAGAGAGAGAGAGAGAGAAGAGAGAGAGAGAGAGAGAGAGAGAGAGAGAGAGAGAGAGAGAGAGGAGAGAGTAAGCTAAACCAAAAGACAACTAGACAGTCATGAAACCTGAAAGAAAAATAAATGTGAGAAAGCACAGTGAAAGACAGATGAAACAGCGGGAAAGAGAAGGGAAGAGAAGAGAGAGAACCGGCAGATCAAGTGGCGGGGCCGGGGGGGGGGGTTTGGGGTTTGGAAAAGTGGGTGGGGGGGGGGTTGGGGGGGGCCTCCCCCCCCCCCCCCCCCCCGGCGGTTGTTTGGGCGAAGACGGAACAAGGGGAGGAAGCGTGCAGTTACCTGGCGGGATGAGGAAGCCGGGGCCCGCCCTTTTTTTGCTCGGGTTTTCCTTGCGTCTCCCCCCCGTCTACGAGGCGCGGGTTTTACATCCTGTAGAGGGGTTTTATGTGGGGGTACAGAAGTGTCGGGTGTGCATGTATAAGTTATATGAATGCATTCATGCATGCATTTTTACAAAAAAACACAAAAAGAAGAAAACACACACACACATCTTGTTTGTGTGGTACATGTTTAAAAGTGTGTGATATTTTATGTATAAAAGTTTTTGTTTTTGTATTATATATAATATTAATAATATATAATATAATATAATTGAATATATAATATATAAAATAATAATATAATGTATAAAATAAATATTTATATATAATATATAATAAAAATATATCTAATTTAATAAATTTTTACATATATGTGTGTGTGAGAGTGTGAGACACAACACACACACACACACACACACAACCCACACACACAACTATAAATATATAATATATATATAAAAATATATAATATAATTTCAAAATATATAATAATAATATATTATAATATACATAAATTTTTATTATATATAAATATAAATAATATATATATATATAAAAATTATATATATGTTATAATATTATATATATATTTTAATATATATATATATATTATTGAATATATATTTTTATATAAACATCACAGCATGATGTATTAGTATATACATATAAAGGCGAGAACGATGAAAAAAGACCATGAAAAACCCCGGGCGATGATGTCCCCCACTTTGTTCCCGGATTAAAATTGCCAGGGGCCGGGCTCAAATTTGAATCCGGGAAAAATTGTATTAGCTAATAGTGGACTCAAGGGGGGGCGGGGAGGGGTTTTGTGGGGGGGGGGGTGAAGGGGGAACTAGACGGGGTGGGGGAGGGGAGGGGGAAATTAGGAGATGGGTACAGGGGAGGAATGGGGAGGGAGGGAGCTAAGGGGGAGGAGGGGAGGATGGAGGGGATGAACAGGGTGAGAGAAGATGAGGTTGGGGGTGGGGAGAGGCGGGTGGGGGGGGGAGAAGAGGACACAGTTGATGGGAGGGGGGGGGACATAAATTTTATTAGTGCAAGCCAATGGTGGCGTAAAGGGGGGGAGGGGTGAATGGCGTGAAATTGTGAGGGGAAGGCGCTGAACGAGACACGGGGGGTTCTCTGCTGTGCGGGAAGTTTTAAATTTCTTGGGGTGAAAAACAAAAAACCATGCCGCTTTTTTTTATATAATTAAAATTGGGGATAATTTTATATATTATATTAAATATAAATATAATAAAAATAATGTAGATTTAAAATATATATATAAAATAAATAACAATATAAATAATATATAAAAATATAATATAATTATATATTTAAAAATTTAAAAATATTATATATAATTAAACACACACACACACAAACACACAACAACACACACCACAACACACACAACACACACACACACAAACCCCACACCACACACACACAACACATATTAATATATTTTATTATAATAATATAAATATATATATATATATAATATATATATATTTAAAATATAAAACAGAAAAAGAGGAGGGGGTCAGTAAACCGGTTTTTGGTTCTGTACTGCGGTGAAGGGGAACGGAAAAATCACCTTCATTGTCATTTTCCAAAAAACATACGTCAAAAAAAACCAAAAATTTTACTGCCGCGATGGTCCAGGGGTTTAAGCACGGGACCCCAAACCCCTTCATGCACCCGGGTTTAAATTCCCCGTCCTGGTATCGAAAAAAAATGCCTGCGCTCTGATTCCCCCGATCTCATTTGCGAGAAACCGACATATCCCCTTTGGGAAAGTAAAAAACGCGGTGTGGGGGGGTTTGTTTGGGAAGGGGCTCCAATCAGGCGGGGTGAGATCCCAAAATAACCTCTCAAAAAAGCATTTCCTGCAGTGGAATAAAGGGTTTTGGGGAAAAAAAAAAGGAAAACGCACCCCAATACACACACTTTAAAATTGTGTGTGTACATGTACATACATTTATATAATATATATATTATATATATTTTATATATATATATTTTAATATATATTTTATATATAATATATATATTTTTAATTATAAAAATATAATAACTTTATATATATATATATATATATAATATATATAATATATTACATATATATAATAATATTTTATAATCCCCAATAATTATATATATAATATTTTTATATTATATATAATATATATATTTAATAAAATTTATGAAAATATATACCCTTTAATTTTATATATATATATCCCTATATATATCTTTTATAAATAAAAAATATTTAAAATTATAATATATATTATATATATAAAATTTTATAATAATATATTTTTGCTATATATAAATATATAGGGCATTAATATACATATATATATAAAATATATTATATATATATATATATATATATATATATATAATTATATATAAAATTATATATAATTATATATATAATATATATATATGTTGTAGCTTTTACCACACAAATATTTTTGTGTGGGGTATTTTGTGTGCGTGCCCTTTTTTTTTTTTCCAACACCCTTTTATTCCACGCGGGAAATGCTTATTTGAGAGGTTTTTTTGGCATCTCCCCCAAAAGCCTGTTTGGGGATGCCCTTCTAATAACCCCTTTACGAAACCTGGGGTTTGACTTCTAAAGGCGATATGTCCCTTTTCTCGCAGTGAGATCGGGCAATCAAGGGCAGGGATTTTTACGACCCACCAGGGCGGGGGGAAATTTAACTCGGGTTTAGGGGGGTTGGATCCAGTGCTTAACCACTGGACCATCGCGGCAGTCAAAATTTTTGGTGTGTTACGTAGGCTTGGAAAAAAACCCAAGAAGGTGATTTTTTCCCTTTTCCTTCCCTTTACCGCAGTACAGAACCAAAAACCGGTTTAAATGACCCGCCTCCTGCTGTTCTGTATATTATAAAATATATTATATATATATATATATATATATTTTATTTTAATATATTATTTATATATATATTTAATTTTAAATTGTGGTGTGTGTGTGTGTGTTTTGTGTGTGTGGGGTGTGTGGGGTGTGTTGTGTGTGTTTTGTGTGGTTTTGTGTGTGTATGGTTTTGTGTGTGGGTTTTATTATTTTATATATATATATATAATTTTATAATAATATATATATAATAATATTATATTTATATAAATATAATTTTAATATTTAAAATTTTATATATATATAATATTTTAAAATATAAAATATAACAAATAATATATTATTAATATATATATATATATATAAAAATATATATATATATATTAAAACCCCGGGGGTTTTAAAAATTTTAAAAAAGCGGAAAAGCGTGTTTTTGGTTTAAATTTTGCCTTAGGCCCCCCCCCAAGCCCCCAATTTTAAACGGTTCCCCCCCCCAAGGCCCCCCCCCTTTTGAAAAAATTAATTTTCCCC
>NW_023652947.1:0-5088 GCF_015228065.2 Penaeus monodon
ACTTTCGCTTGGGGAAGCCAATCCCCCCGGGGCCCGGTTCATTTGGGGAAAAATCGCCGCCGTGGCCCCAAAAACCTTCGGGTGATTTTAGGGAAGGCCCCTCCAAATAAAGGCTAAGAGGGTGGCATGCCATAAACCTCTCAGAAATAAATGAGAGAGGCCTATGTCCTGCAGTGGAATAATGGCTGTTGAAAAAATATATATATAAATATATAAAAAATGTATATGTATATATAATATATATGTGTATACATATATGTATATTTTTTTATCAGACACACACCCCACACCATATATATATATATAATATATATATATATCTATATATAATATTATATATATATATATATTTTATTATATATAAAATATGAATATATAAATTTGTGTATATATATAAATATATGTGTATATGTACATACATATGTATACATATTATACATAGAAATATATATTTATGTGTTATATAAACATACACACACACACACCACACACACACACAACACACACCCCCACACAAAATTTTATATATTATATAAAATTATATATATATATATATTTTATATATATATATTTGTACATATATGTATATACATTTATGTATATATATTACACACACACACACACACACACACACACACACACCCACACACACACACACACTTCTTCTTTTAACGGTAGGTTCATGTCTGAGCCGCCGTGGTCACAGCATGATACTTAATTGTAGTTTTAATGTTGTGATGCTCTTGGAGTGAGTACGTGGAAAGGGCCCCCAGTTCCTTTCCACGGAGAGTGCCGGTGGTACCTTTTAGGTAATTATTCTCTCTATTTATCCGGGCTTGGGACCAGCACTTGACTTGGGCTGGCTTGGCCACTCAGTGGCTAGGTAGGCAATCAAGGTGAAGTTCCTTGCCCAAGGGAACAACACGGCGGTCGGTGACTCGAACCCTCGAATTCAGATTGCCGTCGTGACAGTCTTGAATCCGTATGCTCTAACCATTCGGCCACCGCGGCCTTGACGATCATGGTCTTCCATGATTTTTTCTTAAAATTTTAGAGCGGGGGTTTTTGTCATTGCCTTCCGCCCGGTGTTTTTATCGAGTCACCATCTCTATTTACCCGGCCCTGACTTGAGCTGGCTTGGCCACCCAGTGGCTAGGCAGGCAATCGAGGTGAAGTTCCTTGCCCAAGGGAAACAACGCGGCGGTTGGTGACTCGAACCCTCGAACTCAGATTGCCGTCGTGACAGTCTTTGAGCCCGACGCTCTAACCATTCGGCCACCGCGGCCCCCAAAACCCCACACACACACACACACACCACCCCACACACACACCCCACACAAAACACACACACACACCACACCCACCACATATATATTATTGTAGTATAATATATATATATATATATATATATATATTATATATATATATATATATATATATATATGTATATATGTATAATATATATAATATTTTATATATTATATATTTTAAAATATATATGTATAAATATATCCTACCTAGCCACGGGGTGGCCAAGCCAGCTCAAGCCCAGTCCCGGGTAAATAGAGATGGTGACTCGAAAAAACACCGGGCGGAAGGCAATGGCAAACCACCGCTTTAAATTGCCAAGAAAAAATCATGGAAGCCCATGATCGTCAAGGCCGCGGGGGCCCGAATGTTAGAGCATCGGACTCAAGACTGTCACGACGACAATCTGAGTTCGAGGGTTCGAGTCACAGGCCGGCGCGTTGTTCCCTAGGCAAAGGAACTTCACCTCGATTGCCTACCTAGCCACGGGGTGGCCAAGCCAGCCCAAGTCAGTGCTGGTCCCAAGCCCGGATAAAATAGAGAGAATGATTACCTAAAAGGTAACACCGGCACTCTCCGTGGAAAATAACTGGGGACCCTACCACGTACTCACTCCAAGAGCATCACAACATGAAAACTACAATTAAGTATCATGCTGTGACCACGGCGACTCAGACATGAACCTACCGTTAAAAGAAGAAGATAATATATATATATATATATATATATATATATAAATAAATAAATATATAAAATAATATTTTATATGTATATATGTAATATATATGTACCTATTTATATAATATATATATATAATTATATATATATATGTATATATATATATATATACGTATATATATGTACATACATATATATATAATTATATATGTGTGTATGTATATATACATACACTACATATGTATATATGCAAATATATACAAATATATGTTATATGTGTGTGTGCTTGCGGGTGTGTGGTGTGAGTGTATATATGTGTGTGTCCCATGTTTGCATGTTTGTATATATACATATATGTATATATATAATATCTATCTATTTATCTGTATTTCACATGAATGAATAGATATGTATGTATTTATGAACGAAATTTTGCGCAGTAATCCATCTTTTTGATTCAGCGCAGTCAGCTGCCGAGGCTTGGAAACATCGGGTGAAAATTTCTGAAAACGAGCCCTGAAATTGAAAGGCCTTTTCCCGCATAACTCTTTTTGTCCCACCCTTTTTTGTATTTTAGTTGAATTTTTCCTTAGGGAAATTGTATTTTTTGAAGAGGAAAAAAAGAGAAAGGCTATTGAGAAAATTCGCCGCTACACTTATAACTGTATTTTGTTTGACAAAAGTAATAGTTGTTTTGATTATTTTACTAGTTTTGTTTTTTTGATACTTTTCATTGTCAATAGCACGGAACTTACTTCTTGTTAACGAAAAATTCAGCAGATTCAGTTGTCCCGAAGCGAGGATTGTGTGTGGAATGAAAATTTTTTTAGCCAAAAGTGTGCAGCACTCATGCTGCTCGCGGTGCACCTGTGGCCGCAAAAGGAAGGAAAATAAAATGAAAAAAAGAAAGAATCGGAGGGAGACGCACGGAGAAAGAGGTGAATATATATAGATAGATAATTAGATAGATAGATAGATAGATAGATAGATAATAGATAGACAGATAGATAGATAGATAGATAGATATAGATAGATAGATAATAGATGATAGATAGATAGATAGATAATATAGATTAATATACATCCCCACATTGTATACACAACACCACATATATATATATATATATTATATATATATATTATATTTTATATATATATATTTTATATATATATATATACTATATATATATATATTTTATATATAAAATATATATATATTAATATATATATATATAACATATATATATATATTATATAATATATATATATATATAATATATTATATATATATATATAATATTATATATGTGTATGTATGTATGTATTCACACACACACACAACATAAATACACACACACAAACAAACACACAGACACATAAATATATTTTAAAAAAATATGTATATAAATATATATATATATATATATATATATATATATATATTTTATATATAATATATAAACACACACACACACACACCCCCAGACACACACAACATACACACGCACAACACCACACACACACACCACACAACATACATCACACACATAAATGTGTGTGTGTGTGTGTGTGTGTGTGTTTGTACATACGCACAAGTTGCCTGTATGTACACATATTACACTTCTATATCTGTTTATACCCAAAACGTATCTCGTCCTGAATAAAGATGTTCACAACGGCACGATTACACTTTCTCTCACCGGGAAGTGGACCAAAGGTGTCGCTTCCTAATTTCCATGGGAAAGGCTTCCTGCCATGGCGTCCTTGCCCTTAAATATAAGTTCACGACATGAGAGGACGGTCTTGGGGCGTTTGATCTCAATTTACTCTCGCAAGACCACACACTTTGCGAATTTCAATGTTCTTGAGCTAAATGGTCCTGCGGCTGGCGCTGTCGTGGTAATTGTTGGGTTTTTATGCAATTTATAGTATTGTTCTAATTTTCATCATAATCAGAAAATGCTTACAAAATATAACAAGTTTGTTTTTTGAACTAGAAAGTAGGAAGAGAAACACCCTAAATACCAGCATATATTATTTTTTTTTTTTTTATTTTTTATTTTATTTTATTTTTTTTACTTTCCGAAACCCGAGGTTAGAATAGAAATATGGTACAATCCTAAACGCTGGGTATGTACCCTACAGTTGGTAAATAATCTCAGTCATCCTCTTTTTTGCCGAAAATGCTAAGTTTCTATCTTTCAAAGCGTCCCGGGGTTACCTCATGGATAACGGGCAAAGGCTTTAGATATCCAATTTTTCTTACAAGACCAAGACAAGTTCTGTATTGCATTCCAACCATTCGCCTTCAGCCAGTTCTCGAAGTTACTTAGAGTATAAATATAACTTTACTTCTCTGAAACCTCATAGGCTTTAGATCTCTCTTTGTAAGTCCTTATGAACATCTGTTTTCCTATTTTTTCCCCTCATTACTTGCGTGAAGGAGCACGAAAAGATTACCACACCTCTCCTTCTTATCTTCAATTAAAACGCTTAAGTCGTGGTCCACCTGCCAGTCAGTTTTTATTAGGGGTATCTCGTAACTATCTGTAGGCTTCTGTCACAGTCCGCCAGTTTTTTTTTAGTTATAGGCCTACATACTGGATCTTTATGGGCTACTCTTGCCTTCTGACACACTTTATAGTCCCTTAATGTTATAGTCCTACATGTTTCGAGTCTTTGTGGCTTTCTCTTGCTTTCTAACACACTTTATAATCTCTGTTTGCTCCTGCTTCTCTAACACAATTTTTCCCAAAGGATAATCTGTGTACTTGGCATGTCTTTGCTCTGTATTTGTGCTAGTTTGGGGAACTGAGGCGTGATTATAAGCTTCCCACAGAAATGGGTTTTTCTTGGCTATATTCTCCATGTAAATTGCGCTCCTGATATAACCAGGGTTGCTAAGGTTTGTTCCTTTTCGAGTAACATACGGCTTGTGTCATCATCACACTTATAATAATAACAATTATTTTATTATTTTAAGAAGATCATTTATCTCATCATTATCATATTAATAATAGTGAAAATATATGATATGATATATGATGTATGATGATGAGACAATAAAAACATCAAAGGGAATAAAGCAATAAATTGAATAAG
>NW_023652948.1:0-5088 GCF_015228065.2 Penaeus monodon
TAACTTTGGCTATATGAATGCTTGTTTTAGCCGAGGTTCCCGTGCTGGCAAACCTGTTGGCTGAAGTCTTTCTTTTATTTTCACCCTGCGGCTTAGAACACAAGAGTTTCGTATTTAAAAGGTCTCCGGTTTTCAGATCTATTTAGCCTGTGTATATGGAAATCCGAAAAAAAAAAACATTATTGTTAAAAGGAGGGAAAGGGCAAACTAAAAAAAGAAAAAAAATCGGAAATCGCTGTCATGTGCAATCGATGAGTCATCAGTCCGTGAAAAGGGGAAATCCAACAGAAGGAATGTTTTTTATTTGCAATTAAATCTCATAAGTCCTCGGATAATTATGTAAGCAGATACATTTGCCGACAAATAAAGAATATGTATATATACATACATTGCGAAATACAGGGTTTTTCTACACGGGCTGGTAGACATACGAGTGCCACGTGAGAGAAGAAACCACATGTTCAGGCACTGCCCAGTGATCATCGCATCTGAATTGAAATTTTAAAGTTAGAGTTAGATATCAAAAGAAATGAAATTCGGAAACTGTGGTTGATAGAAGTGACAAACTTACCTTGTACCAGAGACAAAATGCGTTTTACGTTCCAAAAACGCACAACACAAGAAATCCGACAAGGACGCACTAAAACGCGTGATTGTCAGCTTGGGGCCTTACCGAAACGCACAAAACATTGGAAAAACTAAGCACATAACACCTCCCTCGGGCGAGAAGGACTACACCAGGGTTCTTCTAAGTACGGATCACAAACGTCTGTTCAAGTGGGGTCGCTACATAAAATAACGATAATAATAATAATAATAATAATAATAATAAAAATAATAATAATTATTACTATATATTATATATTAATATATATTATATATATATTATTAATATATATATATATATATATATATAAAATATATATATTATAAAATATATATATATATCACCGGCGTAAAAATTTACCAAAGAGCTATACCGCTAAAGGACGATGTTACATCGATAAGAGGATTGGTTTTCCAAAGAGGGAAGTAGAGAAATCCAACAATAAACGCTGATTGGCATTTACCTTGAACACGACTCCTGTCAGTAAAAAAGGGGAAAAAAAAGTCCTGTGCAAGTCCTAATCACTCTCAGGGGAAAAGGATTGGAGTTGATTGGTCGAGGCCTTCGATAACATCACCTTGAAGTTAAGGCCATTTATTCTCACCCAGCAGAACACCATCTGTTGTCAGACTCTTGGAAACTGTAAATCTTGTATTATTTAACATTGTATTTAATACAATAACACCACATATTATATAGGGTTTAAAACAAAAACAGAAGGGTTAAATCTATAAAAAAATGTGTACTAAACCACACTTAGGAGTAAAGACAATTTTGATGCAATAAGTATGATAAAAATAGCATTAGCCAAGAACTAACACCGGAAAAAATATCCGGCTCTGTAATCATTGTTTACGAAAGCAGAATCTCTAACAACGCCCCTCTCTTGAATCCTAAGTGAATCTCTTGAATCCCAATCTAAGGGTTTTATGACGAAATAAGGCGTAGCATCGAGGCAAGAATCAATAAATACCAATTTGATATCCAGCATCACAGGCCCCACCAGTGGCATCATGATTATTGATGATGCTAGGCACTGACACGAACAACACACAAACAAATAGAAAGAAAGGCCATCATATATTGCTTACGTTGAGGATAATCTTTAAAAATCGGGAAAGGTCACAATAGCAGGGTAACTCTTACCATTTTAGTGTTGCGTGTTGCAAATGCTGTTTAATTTGTTTTCTTGAAGGAAATATTGCAAACGTAATTTCCCGACAGTATATTATAGTATATGTAGATTTTCATTCTTATCAAGTTTTTACTCATATAGTAAAATAATCTGGATTACTATTATGGCATTAACTATAAATATTGTGATGAAACACATGCAGGTCAAAATCCTTTTAGATATATGACATGAACTTGACATGTACATTACTACGCATACTACATAAAATATATTCAAAGCCTGCCAAGGTCACTATTCTTTTAATCAACATGAACTAAAAAGGTGCATTCATAGCAAAAAATATATTAAATCTTATGAGTCGTGCTTTCCTTGCAATTCAGACGAAAGAACAGAACACGACTCAGCTATTTATGTTTTAGATTACTAAAATAACTTAGCATCACGTATATTGAAACAGGATTAATGATATTAATAATCACTAAAAATGAGAATTCATGAGACACAAGATTCAAACAATTTAGTACTAGCCAATCTCACTTTAGACGCATTTATTGTGGTTTCACCTTACTCTATTTAGTGAGAGTCTAGAACAACTTATTTTCTATTATTAATTGTGTAGTTCAATAACAAAATATTAATTTGAATAGTATTACTTCTGTTGTTGACATATGGTATCGTCATCAAATTCCGAATTTACTGAACACCCCAAGGTATCTTATTATAAATCTAAGTTTGATGGTTGTTCCAGTCTATCAATAGTTATATATTATGTAGCATTCATTGAGACATTTCCTTATTATACATTTTGAACTAATTCTTCCACAGATTTTCAAGTTTATGAGATATCTAATTATTCATTTGATTTATATTCCAATTCTGACTCTTCCGTTTAGATACTGCAGTATATACAAAGTGCTTGTTATTTACCTTTGGACATCTTCCTAGAAAAGATTAGAATTAAAACAGATATCACGGTGGTTATAAAGCGGTTATCAGCGGCACACCTGCGAATATACTGTTTTGTGCGTATTTTGTGATGACTGTGTGGGTTCGTATTTTTACCATATATGAATATAATACATATAATATATATAATATATATATATCTATATATTAATATATATATTATATATAGAATATATATATATAATATATATATATATATTATAAATATTTATATGTATGTATATATACACACACACACGCACACACACACACACCACACACAACACACACAACACACACACCACATCACACACACACACACACACACCACACACACACACACATGTATATATTTTATATATATATAAATATATATATAACAATAAAATATTATATATATTTTAAAATATTTTAATAAATATATATATTATTTTAATATACATAAATTAATATATATATATATATTATCTATAATATATATATATATATATATACTAACCCAAATATATAGAAATCATGCCGCAGAAATTCCCCTAATACCCACAATCTTGGGCCCAAAGCAGGGAAAGGGCACGAATGGTACCAGGGAAATTACAAGGGAAAATTACGAATAATACACAGATAACAGCCCTGAAAAACAAGAATTCACCAATATGTACGGCAGGAGAGAGCGTCGGACAGACTCGGCGAAGGGCGTCCCCACCATATCGGGCGTGCGTCTTCCCTGCCGGGGATTCTATATCTTCCATTGCGGGGTTGGGATGGTATCCCCAGAAGGGAGGTTGCCGGGGCACAGCCCCTGCGTTGGGCGCTATAGTGTATATTTTTCAGTTTCAAACCCCGTAATTTCCCTTTCATGCCCGTATCTGTTATCGGTGCTAGGATTTTTCCGCGATTTATTTTCGATATATTTGCAGAGTAGAGAGTGAGAGGAATCCAATTATACCAAAAATCGTCGCGATGGTGATTCGAATATATTCCCAAAAATTTTTATATATACAAAATTATATATATATATAATATTATATATATTTTAATATATATATATATATATATATACACACACACAGACACTAAAATCACACACACACACACACTCTCTCTCTCTCTCTCTCTAACAAAACACCACACACACACACACACACACACTCCTTTTCCCTCCCCTCTCTAAACACACACACACAACCACACAACACACACACACACCACACCACACACAATATATATATATATATATATATAATATATTTTATATATATATATATATATATAATATATAAATATATATATATATATATAATATATATATATATATATAATATATATGTGTGTGTGTGTGTGTGTGTGTGTGTGGTGGGGGCATACATACATACATACATACATATATATAAATAAATAAAATATATATATATATATATATATATATATATGTGTGTGTGTGTGTGTGTGTTTTGTGTGTGTGTGTGTGTGTGTGTGTGGTGCGCGCGCACACACACACACACCACACCCCACACACACACACACACACACAACACACACACACACACAACAACACACACAACACACACTGTAATGATAAAGGGGACGTGTAATCCCAGCGCCGATGACACTAGTGTAAAGATGTGTTGGACGTGTGGTGACGCGAGACGGGGACGTGTCTCCAGGGTGGTACTCGGGTTCTCTGGGGGTTTGTTCTTGAAGGTGTGTAAAGTTTAAAGTTATCGCTGGTTTCCCAACTTTTTTTCTGCGAGAGTATGGTAACTGGCTTACAAAGGATGGGGCCAAGCAGTGACGCCCTGGGGCGGCGTCCAGCCTGCCCACAATCTGCAAGCGATCTGTCTTAACTGCTCAGAAATTCTATGAACAATATCTTTTGAACATATCGTAATGAAAAACATGAAAGAATTTGAATGAACAAAAATTCCGATACATATGGTCACATGGTGGTTTCGTGGTGAAGGAAAAAAGGGTACCTTATACAGTTGTGTGTACGAAGAGAGTTTATGGTGTTTACAAGACTAAAATGGTTAGTGATAAGGAGACAAAAAAAAAAAAATATATAGATATATTTTAGTATATATATATATATATTATATATATATATATATATATAATATGTGTTTTAATATATATACATACATAAAATACACAATAATGGTGTTTATGGTGTTTACAGAAATAAAATGGTTAGGATAAGAGACAAAAAAAAAATAATATATATATTTGTATGATATTTAAAATATATATATATATATATAAATATATATACAGATGTATGTATAATATATACATACACTAAAATAACACATACACTCTCTCTCCTTCACACCACACCCCCCACACAACACACACACCACCACAACACAACACAAAAAGAAAGAACAAAAACCTTTTTTTTTAA
>NW_023652949.1:2500-5087 GCF_015228065.2 Penaeus monodon
TTGGGAAAAAAAAAAAAAAAAAAAAAAAATTTAAAAAAAATTTTTTTAAAAAAAAAAAGAAAAAACCCAAAAAACCCCAAAAAAAGAAATTTTGGGGGTTTTTTTTAAAAATTTAAAAATTTTTTAAAATTTATTTAAAAATTTTTAAAAAAAAAAAATTTTTAAAAAAAAATTTTTTAATTTTTAAAAAAAATTTAAATTTTTTTTAAAAAATTTTTTATTATTATTATTATTATTATTATTATTTTTTTTTATTTTTTAAAAAATTTTTTTTAAAAAAAAAAAAAAAATTTTAAAAAAAATTAAAAAAAAAAAATAAAAATGAAAAAGAAAGTTAAAAAAAATGATGATAATAAGATAAAAAAAAAATTTTTTTTAAAAAAAAAAGATTTTTAAAAAAAAAAAAAAAAAAACCCAAAAGTCGAAAAAGGAAAAATTAGCGAAATATTAGCTTTTTAGAGTAACTCCAAAAAGACGTTTTTTCCATTCATTTTATGATTCTGGAAATTTTTAGGGTAATAATGATAATAATTACCAGAATTCTATTAATCTACCATAATGATGATAAAAATGAGAAAAAAGGAAATTTGGTAAAAATTTTTATGATAAATTTCATTTTTACTATTATCATTTTATCATTATTTTTATTATTATTATTATTATTTTTTGATTTTTATTATTTTAATTATTATTATTATTATTATTTTTTTATTACTTTAATTTAGTATTATTTTCCAAAAAATATATTTAATTGGGAAAAATAAAATTTAAAAATAAAAATAAGTATAAAATTTTAAAATACTAAATTTTTTAAATATTTTTATTAATATTATGTTGTTTTTGTTATCTTTTATTTTTTTTATGGATTTTTAAAATTAAAAAAAAATTTTTATAACGTAATAATTTTCAGTAAAAAGATATTAATTAAAATAAAGATAAAATAATGATTATAAAACTTATTTGTTATTATTTTTTTTATTTCTTTATTATTTTAGTTGTTATTAGTATAGATGTAAAAAAATATATTATAACCCCAAAAATTTCAATAATAATGATAATAAAATTCAAAAATGATGATAAAAATTGCATAAAGATGATATATGATGATAAGAGTAAAATATGATAAACGATAATAAAGATGATAAAACATATAAAAATATGATAATAAACCGGAATTTTGGCCTATATAAAAAAAAAGGTAAAAGAAAAAAAAAACCCCAAATCGAAAAAGGCAAAAAAACGAAATAAGCCTTTTGGGTAGACTCCAAAATGACGTTTTTTTCCCTTCATTTTATGATTCTGGCAATTTTAGGGAAAATGATAATAATTCCAGAATTCTTTAAAAATGACAATAATGATGATACAAAGGGGAATAAAGAGAATTTGGATAACATTTTATGATTTTACTATTATTCTTTATCATTATTATTATCATTATTATTTTATTACTTTTTATTATCATTATTTTCATTATTATTATTATTATTATTACTTTATTTTTTATATTTTTGCCAAAAAATATATTATAAATGTAATAATAACAATAATAATAATAATAAGTTTTAAATTTTAAATACAATTTTATAAAATGTTATTGAATTATTATTGTTTTATTACATTATTATTATTTTACTGGTGTATAATTTTAAAAATAATTATTTTAACGGTAATAAATTTCATAAAACGATAAATTAAAAAAGATATAAAAAATGATTTTAAAACGTTTTTTTGTTTTTTATTATTTTTATACATTTTTTTGTAGTTGTTATTGCAAGATTAAAAATATATATTTAACGAAAATTCCAATAAAAATGTAATAATTGCAATAATGATGATAAAAATTGCAATAAAGATTAATGAAATAAGATGATAATGATGATAAGATGATGAAACGATCATAATGATGATAACATGATAATAAAGTGATAATAACAGGATTGTGTCCATATATAATGAAAAAAAAGGGAAAAAAAAAAAAAAAATCCCAAAAGTCGAAAAAAGCGGCAAAATTCTGCGAAATATAGCCTTTGAAGTAAACTCCAAAAAAAGTTTTTTTTCCCTTATTTTATGATTCTGGCAAATTTTTAGGGGAAAAATGATAATAATTACCAAATTCTATTAAACATGACAAAAGATGATAAAAGTGAGAAAAAAGAGAATTTTTAACATTTATGATTTTACTATTTTTACATTATCATTTTTATTATCATTATTATTATTATATTATTATTATTAATTATTATTATTTTATTATTTTTTATTTTATTATTATTCTTTAATTATTAGTATTTTTGCCAAAAAATAATTTTAAAAATGTAAAAATAACAAAATAAAAAATAAGATAATATAATATTCTAATGTTTTAAAATTTTATTAATTTATTATTTTTTTTATTATCTTATTTTCCATTTTTATGGTAGTTAAAAGTAAAAATAAATTTTTATAAAATAATAATATATAATACGATTTAATTAAAAAAATGTAGAAAAAATGATTTTAAAAACGTATTTTTGTTTTATTATTTTTTTATATTTTTTTTGTTTATATATAGATGTTTTTTTTTAAAAATTAAAAATAAAATTAAAAA
>NW_023652950.1:0-2500 GCF_015228065.2 Penaeus monodon
TTTTTTTTTTACTTATTACTCTGAAAAATAGAATTTCCGAAATATGAAGAAACCGGTCTCCTCAGTCAAAAACCAAAGGGGTACTTATTAGTAATATTTTCTTGCAAGAAGAATATCCGAAAATTTCAGGATTAAAATGTAGATAATTAACCTGAGCCTTCCAACTGCGAGAACAATTAAAAATATGTTCTCTTGTCCCACTTAAATGATACAGTCAAAATCATACCCCTTTTGCCTAGGAAATAAAATCTATCAGTTATTTAACATCGACTAGCATTCTAATTATTGCTTTGTTTCTAGTGCCCAACATAACAACATTCAGGCCATGTGATATCAAAACGCTGTAATTATTACATTACTGATGTATACGAGTTTTGTTCGGATTATCTTCTAATAGAGAGATAAATTATATAAATGTCCCTGCGTAAATAGTTTATATGATCCAAAAAATATATTAGAGCGAGCATTGTATATAGAAAATAAATAAAGTTCTAGATTACTCAGAGATTTTGAACTTACTACTACAGAGAAGTCATATTTGAGGTACTTTTTTTTAAATATCTATATATATGAATGTATGTAACTATCTGCCCATCTACATGATAGTAGATGGGTATGAGGTCTATTGCCTCCTAGATTTTGGCTTTAAAGTATTTTTTTGCCTCCACCCCACACACACACATTGAAAAAAAAAACTACAAAAAAGGGTGCCATTCATATAACGAAATCCGTGAGAGAAGAACAATGCCATTAATACAGTTTTTACCAAGACCCCTAAAAACACTGAAAAATAAACTAGTAAAGAGAGTTGCCAGGATCATCCCTCTGAAAGCATCTCCAGTCTATAAACCACTTCCACGTAAATGTTAAAGCTAAATTAAATGTAATATGAACTGATTTTTTTGTGGCAATTGGTCTTACGGTTTTAAACACAAAGTATTCATATCTTATGAAGTGAATTTTTTTTCGTAAAAATTTTTTCATCACCATCATCAATTTTATCATTACGCATATATATACTTATATACAGTATATGAATATGTGTGTACTGTATGTTTTGTCTCTAGCTCAACTTATTTCTGTACTTAAAAATTGTCATTAGAATTCAATTATAACAGACTTAAAAAAAAAAAAAAACATGTATTGCCTAGTATTTTATACTCAATACATCTAACTTCTTGGTATTACCACCACACTTACTTGTCACCCCCACTAGTATGATGGGATGAAAAGGGTTTTTAAAAGCCACGCATGCCGTGCACGCCCCGTCGGTGCGAGGGTTGAAACACAGTGGTTTACATTACGTAGAATAGATCATACACGTGTAAGGGCCTTCGTCCGTGATCGCCCAAAAACATACTGCTGTATGGCGCCAGTGACCCCAGCTACTGCACGCCAAGCCAGTGTGATGAGGGGTATCTGCCAATAAGAAAACTTGGTTGTTACTCTACTTATGTTTTTATTAATAAAAAAACACAAAAAATAACATTCGTGAAAAAAACCCCCGGCTCACAATGGTATGATGCCACACTTTCACTGTCCTCCACAGAACAGGATATAAATAGCTGTAGTGATTTCTTTCCATGAAATCTCTTAAAACGGCAGCAGTATAGAGGATAACGTAGAGGGCATGCGTTGTACAGGAATTTGAAATGAAAATACGACGCCCTGTAAAAACTCCAATAGCAATACACTTCCGTTGGACGAAAAAAATCCCGTTCCTTCCTAAAAAACAGGATGTTATTTTTTAGATGTTCTCATTTTTAGTTATCTCAATAGCAAAATACTCCTAAATTTTAACTTTAATATAGTAATACACAACATTAGCTTTTTTATTTAAGGAAACCTATTTTCTAAACCCTTCTCATATTAAACGAAAGGTTACGTCATGCAAGCAAATGTTTTATAAAACTGGGAAACCTAAAGGGGGGTTACAAAAAAAAAAGGAGTTATTAAATTGGAAATTTTCTCATGGCAGTGTAATCTAGTGGGTACCATAAAAAATCGAAGGCGTTTCGTGTTTTTACGCGTTACTAAATATTTGAGTTAAGCTGCTAAATAAACGGGCAATTGTGTGGCACTTATTAAATAGATACAATTCGGTTTTTGTGTTTTTTATATATATATATATATATATATATATATTTTAATTATATAAGATATATATATATATATATATATGTGGTGTGTGTATGTGTGGGGGGTGTGGTTGTGGTGTGTGTGTGTTGTGTTTGTGGGGTTTTTTATATTTAAAAATATATTTATATATATATAAAAATATATATATATATATATATAATTTATCAATATCTTTTTGAAATATAAGAGATGAAGATATAGGTATGCACCACAAGGGGCCATAGTATAATATTATAATATATATAATATAATATATATATATATATAAAAATATATTATAATATTAAAAGTATAATATATTATATATTTATTTATAAATATATATATTATTATATATATATATAATAATATAAACATGGGC
>NW_023652951.1:0-5087 GCF_015228065.2 Penaeus monodon
AACGTAATAAAAACAATAATAATAATATAAAAATAATAAAAAATAATTCTAAATTTTTATATTTGTTTTTAAAATTTTATTTTTATTTTTATCATTATTATTATTTTACTGGTAGTATAATTTTAAAATAATTTATTATAAACAGTAATAATTACAGTAATAACGATATTAATTAAAATAATGATATAAATAATGATTATAAAGACGTTATTATTGTTATTATTATTGTTATTACTATTATTATTGTAGTTGTTATTAGTATAGATGTAAAAATATATATTATAACTGCAATAATTGCAATAATAATGATAATAATTGCAATAATGATGATAATAATTGCAATAATGATGAATGATGATGATAATGATGATAATGATGATGATAATGATGATAATGATGATGATAACGATAATGATGATGATAATCATGATAATAATGATGATAATAACAGGAATTGTGTCCATATATAATAAAAAAGGTAAAAGAAAAAAAATCCCAAAAGTCGAAAAAGCGGCAAAATCTAGCGAAATATAGCCTTTTGAGAGTAGACTCCAAAATGACGTTTTTTCCATTCATTTGATGATTCTGGCAATTATTAGGGTAATAATGATAATAATTACCAGAATTCTATTAATCATGAGAATAATGATGATAAAAGTGAGAATAAAGACAATTTGGATAACATTTGATGATTATTACTATTATTACTATTATCATTATTATTATCATTATTATTATTATTTTTTTTATTATTATTATTATTATTATTATTATTATTATTATTACTTTAATTATTAGTATTATTGCCAAAAATATATTATAACTGTAATAATAACAATAATAATAATAATAAGTATAATTATAATAATACTAATTGTTATAATATTGTTATTAATATTATTATTGTTATTATTATCTTTATTATTATTTTTACTGGTAGTATAATTGTAAAAATAATTATTATAACAGTATAATTACAGTAATAACGATATTAATTAAAATAATGATATAAATAATGATTATAAAGACGTTATTATTGTTATTATATGTTATTACTATTATTATTGTAGTTGTATTAGTATAGATGTAAAAATATATATTATAACTGCATAATTGCAATAATAATGATAATAATTGCAATAATGATGATAATAATTGCAATAATGATGATAATGATGATGATAACGATAATAAGATGATAATCATGATAATAATGATGATGATAACAGGAATTGTGTCCATATATAATAAAAAAGGTAAAAAGAAAAAAATCCCAAAACTAGAAAAAGCGGCAAAATCTAGCGAATATAGCCTTTTGAGAGTAGACTCCAAAACGACGTTTTTTCCATTCATTTGATGATTCTGCAATTATAGGTAATAATGATAATAATTACCAGAATTCTATTAATCATGACAATAATAATGATAAAAGTGAGAATAAAGACAATTTGGATAACATTTGATAATTATTACTATTAATACTATTATTATTATCATTATTATTATTATTATTATTATTATCATTAATATTATTATTATTATTATTATTGTTATTATTATTATTATTATCATTATTATTATATTATTATTATTATTATTATTATTATTACTATTACTTTAATTATTAGTATTATTGCCAAAAAATATATTATAACTGTAATAATAACAATAATAATAATAATAAGTATAATTATAATAATACTAATTGTTATAATATTGTTATTAATATTATTATTGTTATTATTATCATTGTTATTATTTTTACTGGTTGTATAATTGTAAAATAATTATTATGACAGTAATAATTACAGTAAAAACGATATTAATTAAAACATGATATAATAATGATTATAAAGACGTTATTATTGTTATTTATTTTTGTTTACTATTATTATTTTTTAGTTGTTATTAGCATAGATGTAAAAATATATTATAACTGCCATAATTACAATAAAAATGATAATAATTGCAATAATGATGATAATAATTGCAATAATGATGATAATATGATGATAATGATGATAATGATGATAATGATGATGATAACGATAATAATGATGATAATCAGATAATAATGATGATGATAACAGGAATTGTCCATATATAATAAAAAAGGTAAAAGAAAAAAAATCCCAAAAGTCGAAAAAGCGGCAAATCTAGCGAAATATAGCCTTTGGGGAGTAGACTCCAAAATGACGTTTTTCCATTCATTTGATGATTCTGGCCCAAATTTTTAGGGTAATATGATAAATTACCAGAATTCTATTAATCATGACAATAATGATGATAAAAGTGAGAATAAAGACAATTTGGATAACATTTGATAATTATAACTATTATTACTATTATCATTATTATTATCATTATTATTATTATTATTATTTATTATTTATTTTATTATTATTATTTAAATTTTTATTATTATAATTTACTTTTGTTATTAGTATTATTGCCAAAAAAAATATTATAAACTGTAATAATAACAATAATAATAATAAGTATAATTATAATAATACTAATTGTTATAATATTGTTATTAATATTATTATTGTTATTATTATCATTATTATTATTTTTACTGGTAGTATAATTGTAAAAATAATTATTATAAAAGTAATAATTACAGTAATAACGATATTAATTAAAAATGATATAAATAATGATTATAAAGACGTTATTATTGTTATTATTTTTGTTATTACTATTATTATTGTAGTTGTTATTAGTATAGATGTAAAAAAATATATTATAACTGCAATAACAATAATAATGATAATAATTGCAATAATGATGATAATAATTGCAATAATGATGATAAGATGATGATAATGATGATGATAACGATAATAATGTGATAATCATGAAAATAATGATGATGATAACAGGAATTGTGTCCATATATAATAAAAAAGGTTTAAAAAAAAAAAAATCCCAAAAGTCGAAAAAAACGCAAAATCGAGCGAAATATAGCCTTTTGAGAGAAGACTCCCAAAAAGACGTTTTTCCTTCATTTGATGATTCTGGCAATTAAATTTGGGTAATAATGATAATAAATTTCCAGAATTCTATTAAACTTTACAATAAAGATGATAAAAGTGAGAATAAAGAAGGAATTTGGATAACATTTGATGATTATTAAAATTATTACTATTATCATTATTATTATCATTATTATCATTATTATTATAATTATTATTATTATTATTATTATTATTTATTATTATTATTATTACTTTAATTATTAGTATTATTTTTCCCAAAAAATATTTATAAAACCCTAATAATAACAATAATAATAATAATAAAATATAATTATAAAAATCTTAATTTTTATAATATTGTTATTTATATTATTATTGTTATTATTATCATTATTATTATTTTTATGGTAGTATAATTGTAAAAATAATTATTATAACAGTAATAATTATCGTAATAACGATATTAATTGAAATAATGATATAAATAATGATTATAAAAGCGGTATTTTTGTTATTATTATTGTTATTACTATTATTATTGTATTTGTTATTAGTATAGATGTAAAAATATATACTGTATTTGCAATAATTGAAATAATAATGATAATAATTGCAAAATGATGATAATAATTGCAATAATGATGAAAATGATGATATAATGATGAAAATGATGACAATGAATAATGATGAAGATAACGATAATAATGATGATAATCATGATAATAATGACGATCATAACGGGAAATTTGTGTCCATATATAATAAAAAAATTAAAAGAAAAAAGATCCAAAGTCGAAAAAGCGGCAAAATCTAGCGAAATTAGCCTTTTGAGAGTAGACTCCAAAAGGGACGTTTTTTTCCATTCATTTGATGATTCTGGCAATTATTAGGGTAATAATGAAAATAATTCCCGAAATCTATTATTCATGACAATAATGATGATAAAAGTGAGAATAAAGAGAAATTTGGAAACATTTGATGATTATTAATATTATTACTATTATCATTATTATTATCTTATTATCATTATTTATTATTATTATTATTATTATTATTATTATTATTATTATTTTTATTATTATATCATTATTTTTATTATTTATTATTACTTTAATTATTAGTATTTTGCAAAAAAATATATGAAAATCTGTAATAATAACAATAATAAAAATAATAAGTATAATTATAATAATACTAAATTGTTATAATATTGTTATTATATTATGATTGTTATTATTATCATCATTATTATTTTTACGGTAGTATAATTGTAAAAATAATTTTATAACAGTAATAAGTACAGTAATAACGATATTAATTTAAATAATGATATAAATAATGATTATAAAAACGTTATTATTGTTATTATTATTGTTATTACGATTATATTGTAGTTGTTATTAGTATAGATGTAAAAAAATATATCATAACTGCAATAATTGCAATTTAAAAATGATAATAATTGCAATAATGATATTAATAATTGCAATAATGATGATAATGATGATGATAATGAGATAATGACGTTAAAGATGATGATAACGATAATAATGATGATAATCATCGGTAATAATGATGATAATAACAGGAATTGTGTCCATATATAATAAAAAAAGGTAAAAGAAAAAAAATCCCAAAAGTCGAAAAAGCGGCAAAATCTAGCGAAAAAATAGCCTTTTGAGAGTAGACTCCAAAATGACGTTTTTTCCATTCATTTGATGATTCTGGGAATTATTAGGGTAATAATGATAATAATTACCAGAATTCTATTTAAACATGACAATAATGATGATAAAACGTGGGAATAAAGAGAATTTGGATAACATTTGATGATTATAATATTATTACTATTATCATTATTATTACATTATTATCATTATTATTATTATTATTATTATTATTATTATTTTTATTATTATTATTATTATTATTATTATTATTATTATTATTATTATTACTTTAATCATTAGTATTATTGCCAAAAAATATATTATAACTGTAATAATAATTTAAAAATAATAATAAGTATAATTATAATAAATAATTTTTAATATTGTTATTAATATTTATGTTAATTTTTTATTTTTTTACGATATATTTAAAAAA
>NW_023652952.1:0-5086 GCF_015228065.2 Penaeus monodon
GCTAGGCAGGGGTCAGCTCCTGAGCCATGGGGCCGAAGACATTCGGGACCGCTCGCTACAGCCCGGGTACCCGATTGAAACACCCAGAAAAATGCGAATATCTCGCCGGGGGCAATTTGTTGCCAAGATGCGATTTGGCATAGAACGCCTCTTTCACATCAAATTTTTTTAATCGGTAGGAGCGTATACAGCTAAGAGACAGAAGCCAAAAGCATCTTCAGTTCATTTGCCATAATATGCCATCAACCGGTTGTCACCCAACTACCCAGGGTGAAGTCGGCTGGAGAGGTATGGCTACCCCTGGAGGGGGTACATCGCTGCGGCCCCAAAAGTAATAGGGAAACCACCCCACACAGATCGTGCCCCTCCCAAAGGGCACCAGCTCTGTTTCCTGAATTCCCGGGGATAGCAGAGGTCCCCCCCCCATCCCCCCGCAAGGACCCGGGTGTTCCAAGCGCCTACCCCCCGGAAAAAAATAACAAAACTACTAAAATTTTCATTAATAATGATGTGATGATAAGATAACAAAAGTGTAATAAAAGTAACAATAAGATAATAAAAATAAGATGAAAGTTTAATAATAATAATAATAATAATAAAATGAAATAATCATAACTATACTACTACTACTACTAATGAAAAAGGTAAAATTTTAATAATAATAATAATAATTAAAATAAAAATAGTAGTAATAAATAATAATAATAATAATAATAATAATAAAAATAATAAAATAAAAAAACAATAATAATAACAATATAAAAAATAATAATGATAGCAATAAAATAATGAATTTTTAAAAATGATGGTAATATGATGATGATAAAATAACAATGGGCATCTTTAAAAATTAAAAAAACCCCATCATTTATCATCATCATCATCTCTCTCATACCCTCATCTTACATCACATCCAGTATCACCACATCTTTTCTCTCATCATCAGTATCATATTACGTTGTTATTATTTTTATCCTTATTTTTTTTTTTATTATTGTTTTTTTGTTTTAATACTAACTGCTACCAATAATGTGATAATAGTAATTATTTTTTTATAAAAAACAATGTAATAAAAATAATTATTATTATTATTATTTTATAGTTGTTTGTTGTTTTTTGTTTTGTTTTTGTTGGTTTTTGGGGGTGGTGGGGGGTGGGGGGTGGTGGGGTGGTGGGTGGGTGGGGTGGTTTGGGGGCGGCGGGGGGCGGTGGTGGTGGTAGTATTGGTGATGAAGGTGGAAGGTGGTGGTATAGAGGGGCTCATGGTGGTGGTGGAGGGGTGGGGTGATGGTAGGTGATGGGTTTTGGCAGTGTGTGGTGGGGATGATGGTGTAGTGGGGGGGATGTGGGAATGGGAGTGATAGTGGTGCTGGTTATTGGGGGTGGCTTGGGAGTGGTGGTGGTGAGGTAATGGGGGTGGTGTTGGGTTGGTAGTGGTGGGGTAGTGGGGATATGAGGGGGGTAGTAGTGGGTTTGGAAGATGGTGATAGTGGTAACAGTGGTGGTTGGATGGTGGGAGTATGGTGGTGGGGGAGTGTTTCGTTTGTGGGGGTGGGTGTGACAGGACGATGCGATGATGTTTTATTTTGTGATGAGATGATGATGATGATGATATGATGACGATGACATGACGATGACGATGACGAAGATGACGATGACGATGAGAGACGATGACGATGATGATGGATGATGATGATGATGATATGATGATGATGATGTGTGATGATAATGATAAGATAATGTAATGATAATGAAAGATAAGATGATAATGATAATGAAAGATAAAGATAATGAAATGATAATGTGATGATGATGTGTATGATGATGATGATGATGATACAGATTTGATGGTGATGATGATGATGGATGATGATGATGATGATGATGATGGATGAGATAATGATAATATAATGATAATGATAATGAGATGATGGTGAGGTGATGGGTCAGATGATGATTTTGGGTTTAACAAAAATATAGTAATGATATAATAAGAATTAGTAATGTTAAAAAAAGAAAAAAAGAAAAAAAAAAAAAAAAATAATAGTAATAATAAAAAAAAAGTGATAAAAAACAAAAAAAAACAAAACAATAAATAGAAAAATAAGAACCCAAAGATAATTTTGATGATGATGACACAATAAGAACAATAAAATAAAATCTAAATTTTAGTATTAACCACAATAAAAGATGATATGTATAATTGATTAAAATAATTTAATAATAATATTTTTTTATTATTATTTAAAAAAAACTAAACAACAACGACAAACAAAATAATAGTTAAATAATAATAAGAATACATAGTGTTATGGTATGCATATATAATTTTAATATAAACACACCACACACACACACACACACACACACACACACACGAACACCCCCACCCACACACCACAACACAAACACCACACACACACACACACCACAACACATACATTCACATTACACAAACACACAACACAAAACACACAACCACATATCAACCCACACACACCACACACACCACATATCCAAAACACAAAATCACATACACAAATAAAAAAACATACATATCACGCACCCAAAACCCCTCACACACACACCCCAAAACACCACAACACATACACACACACACATATCACAATATCAACACCCCCACACACACCACACAAAACAACCACACCACAACCACACACACACACACACACACACAACACACATACACACACATCATACCCACAACTACACACACACAAATATACACACACAACAAAGATCACACACCAAACACACAACACACAACCCACACACACACACACAACACACACACACACACACACACAAATCACCCAAAAACACATATCCACATAAAAAATACACAATACACACACACATATCCGCCCACACAACACACCACACACACATATCACACACACACATTCACACACACACATATACACAACACACACACACGCAAACACAACACCCACCATACACACACCCACACCACACAAACACTCCATCAAAAACCACTCACACTGCAACAAACATAACCACACTCTACCCACACACCTATCACACAAAAACACCACAACCCCCACACACACACCACACCCCCACCACCAAACACAACCACACACCACACACCACACCCCACACACACACAAACCCACACACACACACACACACACACACACAAAATATAGATATATATATATATATATATATATATATATATATATATATATATATATGTATGTATGTATACATAGATATAGAAATATTCAAATGTATACATTTTCTCTCTCTCTCTCTCTTCTCTCTCTCCTCTCTCTCTCTCTCTCTCTCTCTCTCTCTCTCCTCTCTTCTCTCTTTTCTCTCTCTCTTCTCTCTCTCTCTGTATATATATATATAAAATATATATATAATAATATATAAAATTATATATATATATACTGAGTTGGACCCTTTTACCTCTCCCCGCCTCACGGGTCTGGGGCGTGGGCGCGGGCGTGGTGTGGTTCGTGTCCGTGGTCTCCGAGGAGTACGGCGCGGCGTACGGACGCCGTACCAGCGGGTTTCTCCCTCTATGCCTACCGCTACGGCTGGGCGCTGCTGGCGGCGGGCGGTGGGGGCGTGTGCGCGCTCCGGGCCGCTCTTCTCACGGGCCAGCTTATCTGGCCCGCCATGGTCCGCTCATTGGGTGTGGGCGGGCCCGGGGAGGGTCGGGCATTTCCGGGCGCAGCGTCAGCGCACCGAGGAGTCCCTGGCGCGGCCGCTGCTCCGCTGCCGCAGCGAAGGTTGTCTCGGGCAGCGCTCGTTCACATCCGACACCATCAGGACGTACCTCACTTGCGACTCGCGCCGCCACCTCCCAGAACCTATCCCCCGGCCTCCGCGTCCGGCGCTGCGCCCCTCACGCCCCACGCGCCTCCGTCCTCCCGCACTCCACCTCCATCGTGGACCTGACGCGGCCGCACAGCAAACTACGAGACGCCGCCCCCCCCACCGCCGCCCGCGGTGCGCCAAAACGTCCCCCGAGGACACGTCGCGCGACAAGCAGCATCCATCACAGCGGCGCCGACTCCCTGCGACCGTTCGCAGATCCTCGCGCGCCACCATCCTAGGTGATGACATGCCGCAGGACAAGGTCAAGCCGCAGCCGCAGGAGTGGGACACGTCGAGGGTGATCATCGAGACGCCGCAACCTCTCGTGCACCTCTTCCTCCGTCAGGTAGTCCCCCCACCTCCCCCCTCAGCTCCTCCTCCTCCTCCCCCTCGCCCATGGAACCCCCACCACCCCCCCCCCCCCCCCCTCCGACCCCGGCCTCTTCCCCCCTCCACCGCCGTCGCCGCCCCCATCAGGAGCCCCTTGAGCGGGGAACACCCCTCTTCCACCCCCTCCTCCCTTCTTCTCCCCTCGCGCGCCCATGTCCCCGCTGAGCTCGTGGGCGGTGGCGAGGCTCAAAGGGGCGTGTCCACCCTTTCCCCCCGGAGGTACGAGCATGGCGCACGAGCCGCTGCGACTCCCCGAGTACAATTCGTTCACGACGGGCGACTACAGTCGCACGCTGCCGTCGCTCGGGCCCCCAGATGGCGGTATTTGGGCGACGCGGAGGCGGCGGGGGCGCGGGGGGCGGTTCCCCCACGGGGGCCCCCCCGGCCTCGCTCTTCGCGCTCGTCCTCCAAGATATCTCCGAAGTGTAGAGGTCGCGGGGGCGGCGCGAGCGTACCAGGGAGCTAACGAAGGAAGGGCGAAAATATAAACATGAATAAATATATATATATATATATATATATATATATATATAATTTATATATATAATATTAAAATATATATATATAAATATATAAAATATTACATAATACACATACATACCTATATGTTTGTGTGTGTGTGTATAGATGTAGAATGTGTCATATATATATATTTTTAATATATATATATATTATATAAAATATATATATATATATATATATATATTATATGATGTATGTGTATGTATGTGTACATGTGTATATTTATATAAAAATATATATATATATATATATAAAATATTAAATTTAATATATAAAAATATATATAAAAATTTATATTTTT
>NW_023652955.1:0-30769 GCF_015228065.2 Penaeus monodon
ACCTCTTGACTAATTCGTGTCTACCAGCGGATGAGAAGGGAAACCCCAGATCTTCTTCAGGAAGTTACTTGAGGGGGAGAACATTTCCTACCATCCCCTTGAAGCCTTGGTAAGTGGTTGAAGCATTGAAACCTTGATCCTCTTGTTGTGGCATTTTAAAGATATCCTGCCATCGCCCTTTGACACGTATTTGCCCAAGGACCAAGTCTTAAGTGCTCGCTTGGAGCCATGAGTTGTCTTTTTATAGTTACCCTTAACTTATAAACCTGGTGCTTCCCATTACATGCCTTGACCTCTTGAGAGAAAGATTTCCCCCATGATGAAATCTTGAACCCCCCCAGACCGTTGCCGCCGCTCAGCAAGAAGACCCTCTTTGGAATGAAGTTCGTGATTATTTGCAAGAACGCCGGATGCCTAGGCAAAGGATCCCGCTGAATCTCGAGGAATTTGAACTAAGAGGTGATCTTCTATACCATCTGAGAGTCCTCCCTGGGAGAGTAATTAGTAAAACTAGTGATTCCTCGTACACTGAGAACTAGAGCTCTGGAGCTGTTCATGCAGATGTAGCTGCTGCCCACCCAGGAATCTTCAGAACCTACTGTTCGCTCAGGGATCACTATTACTTTCCTCAAATGTTGGCCGGGGACGAAGAGATATGTCAACTCTTGTCTTATCTGTCAACGAGAAAAAGGCCGTGCAGGAAGAAGGGCCCCTTAGCGCCATGCCAGAAGTTACACATCCCATGGAGAGAGTATCGGTGGATCTTATAGATTTGCTTGGATCTACCCATGGCAATAGGTATGTTCTGGCAATTATAGATCACTTCACCAGATATCTGCAGTTGATTCCTCTGCCTAAAAAGGAAGCCCAGACAGTTGCTAATGCTTTTATCAAGGAGTTATGTTACCCTATTCGGTCCACCTCGTCTACTAGTTGCAGATAATGGAAGAAATTTCAAATAGGTTTTTCTCAGGTGTGTCAGACCATCCAAACTCGGACCACTACACGACTCGGTATCACCCAGAAGCTAATGGATGGATTGAGAGAAGCAATAGGGTGGTGAAAAAAGGCTTTGGCAACCTGATAGGAGAACATCCTAATGATTGGGACGAGAAGCTACCGTTTGTAAGACTTGCCCTCAACAGTGCTGTCCCACAGGAGCGTGGGTCAACAACCCCTTTATCTGATGACTGGCAGAGATGGATATTCCCACAGGGTTTTACGAACGAGTTTGACGGCGACGAGGAGCGGCCCAGGTGCTGAGGGAAAATCTACGGATGCAAGGGATAGCCGCCAAGGATGCTGCAAGAAGGCCCAACAGGGATGGGCCCGAGACTACAATCGCAGACTGAGCAGAGATTCGACCAGCGGAAGGAGACCTCGTACTGCACGATTTTTCGTCATGGTGGTCCAGGCGGAGCACTGGGCCCCAAAGATGGAGTAAGCCTGCCAGGATTGTGAAGAAGCTTGGTCCAGTAAATTTTCCTGATTCGGGGAACCTGACCCTCCACACAGCGAGGTGAATTTCATATTAATCAAATGCGTCCTTTTGTGCCCAACAGAGAGATTGTCTATCCGAGTTGGACTCCGAATCAGAATCGGGGTTAGATGAAGAGGGCTGAGAGTAAGGGTTTGACGAGAAATGGCCAGTAACACATTTTTAAGGGGAGCTGTCGCAGATTATCGGGGGGTCGTCGCAGATTCTTGGGAGTTATCCCAATTCTAGGTTCGGTTTGCACTCCTGTTTTATTATAAAATTTTTTAAAAGCCCTTAAATTATCCTGTCTGCATAAGACCATTATAACCTGTCCTTTCTTTCCAGAAGTTTGGGCCTATTTCTCGCTCAACAGGTTCAGTTCGCCAACTGACGTTAACGAACTTTGGTGGGGAGGAGTTGTAGTGACCCATACCTAGCCAAGTAGCGCCGGAGCCCCTGGGAATGCCTGATCTCCCCCTGAAGAAGGCGACTTGCCCGCGCAAAAAGCACGTGGCGATGCCTCTTCCTTCATACTTTTTATATTTTTTTTTTATTAGTTTTAAATATATTTATTTTTTCGTGTACTTTATCCTTGATTTTAATGGGAAACCCTAGCCATTTTCTTTTAACAGTTTTTATGCACTCTTTTTAAGCCGGGGTAAAAACTTTCCTAACTTTCTTTTAGCATTGATTAAACTTTTTAATTTTCAAATGCTATTTTTATAGGGGATAGGGATTTAACCCCGTGATTAGCAAAGAAAGCTATCTTTCTTCGGGGAACCTGCCACGCCATCTAGGGAGAGAGCCCCAAAGTAGGGTTTGTTCCCGGGCTAGTTACTAGCCCACTAATAAAATCCTTGCTGGGGTCTGCTATATATAGCCCGGGAACTGAGCGGGGTAAAGGGAGGGGCATAGGTTGAACTCCTAAGCGGCCGATGTACACCCGGTGGAAAACTATTGACGTTGTTTTTTTTTCTTTTTGTTTCCCCTGCGGTCGTAAGGACGAGGTTTTAACGGCAGTAAGGTGGATATTTTTAAGTTTTTCTTTTTTATGATAAGAACCCGAGTGCTCCCTTGTCTTGTTTTTAGGTTCTTTGGGTTTCCCCTATTGTTTTAATGTTTTTGGGGTTTACCTGTTTTTGTGTTTTTAGAATGTTTTAATAAATGTATATTTTGAAGATTCGTGAGTTTAAATTCCTCCTTTTTACTTAAACTCTCATTAAGAGACAAATGATACCATACTTGGCTACTGATGGCAAGGCAAATTGGACCACCTCTATCAGGCCCTTAAGATTGGACACGCACTCACCTCGGATCTTTAACACGCTTACCAGACTAAACTCTTGTTGATTGGGTCATTTTTCCTCTTCTCACATGCATGCGTCCTTTTTATCACATTTTACACCCTTCTACACGTCTCTTCTTTCGGTACACTTATTGTTACTGGACGTATGTAACCAGGTGGTGAGCAGCGCTTAATGACCTACATTAACGAGGGTAAGTAAAGAAATTTAAAGACCCAATTCACTACACTATAACTCAAATAATTGCAATAATTAATGATAACAATTCGCCATAATGAGGATAATATTGCAATAATGATGATAATGATGATGTAATTGATTGATAATGTGATAATGATGATGATAACGATAATAATGGATTGTTTGCATTTTTAAACATCATGATAAGGAGTGATGATAAAAGCGGAATTGGGTCCATATATAACATAAAAAAGTATAGGAGAAAACATTCCCAAAGTAGCAAAAAGCCGGCCAAAATTCTAGCGAAATATAGCACATTTTGAGAGTATACTCCAAAATGACGTTTTTCGATTTCTTTTGGTGATTTCGGCAATTATTAGGGTTAATAAATGATAAATAATTACCAGAATTGTATTATCATAACAATAATGATGATAAAAGTGAGAATAAAGAGGAATTTTGATAACATTTGATATATTATTAATTAATTATTATTATTATTATTATTATTTTATTATTTTATTATTATTTATTTATTTTATTATTATTATTATCATTATTATTATTATTACTAGATCTTAATTATTAGTATCATTGCAAAAAAAATCTATTATATCTGTAATAATAACAATAATAATAATAATTATATGTTAATAATAATTAATGTAGTGGTTAAATATTGTTATTAGTATTATTATTGTTATTTATTATCCTTATATTATTTTTGTACTGGTAGTCTAATTGCAAAAAATAATTATTATAACAGTTAAAATTACAGTCTTAATAACGATACTACATTAAGATAATGATATAAATAATATAAAAAATCGTTATATTGGTATTATTACCTGTTATACTATATAATTGGTGTGGTTAATAGTAATTATTGCAATAAATATATTACTATGTAACTCCAATAATTGCAATAATAATAATAAAACAATTGCAACTAAAAGATGATAATAATTGCAATAATGATGATAATGATGATGATAATGATGATAATCATTGATAATGATGAATGATAACGATAATAATGATGTATAATCTCATGATAAACGATGATGATAATAAGAGGAATTATGTCCCATATATAATAAAAAAAAGGTATTAAGAAAAACATCCAAAAGTCGAAAAAAAAGCGGCAAAATCTAGCGGAAATATAGCCTTTTGAGAGATATACCTCCAAAATGACGTTTTTTTTCGATTCTTTCGGTGATTCGGCACATTATTAGGGTAATAATGATACATAATTACAGAAAGGTATTAAGCTATAACGCCAATAATGAGATAAAAGTGAGAAAAAAGAGAAGTTTGATAAAATTGAATATTATTAAAATTATTAATTATAATTATTATTATTATTATTATTAGATTATATTATATATTATTAACTATTATCTTAATTATTAGTATCATTGGCCACACAAAAAAAAATCTATTATATTCTGTAATACTAACAATACAATAATAAAAGTATAAGTAACCAGAACCTAATAATGCTAGTGAGTTATATATTGTTATTAGTATGACTTATTGTTCATTCACAACTATACAGATTATCAGCAATTGGTACTGTAGTATAATTGCAAAAAAATAATTATTATACAGTAATAATTACAGTCGTAATAACGATACTGAAGTAAAGATAATGTATAAATAATTATATTATAAAATCGTTTTATTATGTTAATAATTATGGTTATTACTATTATTATTGTTGGGGTTTATTAGTATTATTGCAAAAATATATACTATAACTCCAATAATGGCAAATAATAATGAAACAATTGCAATAATGATGATAATAATTGAATAATGAATTGATAATGATGATGATAATGATAATAATATGATAATGATGATGATAACGATAATAATGATGCTAATAATGATAAACGATGATGATAATAAGAGGAATTGTGTCATATATAATTAAAAAAGTATAAGAAAAAAAACATTCCCAAAAAGTCGAAAATAAAAAAAGGGCAAAAAATCTAGCGAAAAAATATAGCCTTTTTGTAGAGTCTACTTCCCAAAATGACCCGTTTTTTCGCATTTCTTTGGTGATTGCGGCAAAATTAGGGTAAAAATAATAATAATTACCAGATTTTATTAATAATAAACAATAATGATGAAAAAAGTGAGAGTCCAAAGAGAATTTTGATAACTTTGAAATATTATGGAAAAATAATTATATTACTATTTATTTATATTAGTTATTATATTCTTCTTATTCTTATATTATTATTACTATTATCTTAAATTATGAGTATCATGACAAAAAATCTATGAATATCTGTAAATAATAACAATAATAATAAAAGTATAAGTATAAGAATAATTAATGCTAGTGGGTATATATTGTATTAGTATTATTATGTTATATTATCATTATTATTATTGTACGGGTAGTATAATTTGCAAAAATAATTATATAAACAGTAATAAATTACAATAATAACGATTACTAATTAAGATTAAATGATATAAATAATTATTATTATAAAATCGTTTATTATTGTTATTATATTGTTTAGTAATTATTATTGTTCGTTGGTTATTAGTATTATGACCAGAAAAAAAATATATACTATAACTCCAATAATTTACAATAAGAAGATAACAATTGAATAAGTGGATGATAGATAATCAATACTGAGATAATGTGTATGATAAATGAGATAATGATGTGATATGATGAGGTAACGAAAGAAGATTGATAATGATGAGAACGATGTGATAATAAGCCGCGAAATTTGTGTCCATATATAATATAAAAAAGGTAGGAGGAAGAAAACCCATTCCAAAAAGTCGAAAAAGCGGCAAATCTAGCGAAATATAGCCGTTTGAGGAGTATACTCCACAAAAATGACAGTTTTGTCGATTTCTTGGTGATTTCTGGCAAAATATTATTAGTGGTAAATAATGGATAAAATTACCAGAATTGTATAATCATAACAATAATGATGAGAAAAGTGAGAATAAAGAGAATTTTGATAAATTGAATTTATTAAAATTATTATTATGTATTATTATTATTATTATTATAATTATTTATTATTATTATTATTATTATTATTATTATTCTTATTATTATTAGCTATATCTAATTATTAGTATCATTGCCAAAAAAAAATCATTATATCTGTAATAATAACAAATTAATAAGAATAAGTATAAGTATAATAAGAAATAATGCTATATGAGTTATAATATTGTTATTAGTATTATTATTGTTTATTAACTTATCATTATTATTATTTGTACTGGTAGTATAATGCAAAAATAATTATTATATAACAGTAATAAGTACAGCTAATAACCGATGACTAATAAGATACATCATATAAATAATTATGATAAAATCGTTTATTATTGATATAAGTGTTTATGTACTATTATTATTGTTGGAAATTAGTTAATTATGCCAAAGACAATATTACTATAACTCCAATAATTGCATTAATATGATAACACAATGGTGAAAAAATAATGATGATAAAATGATGCCAATAATAGCATGATACTGTGATGATAATGATGGATGATGAACGATAACGTAATGATGATAATCTGATAACGATGATGATAATAAGAGGAATAGTGTCCATATTATAATATAAAAAAAGGTTATCAGCAAAAACAATTACCAAACAGATCGAAAAAAAAGCGGCAATAATCTAGCGAAATATAGCCTTTGAGAGTTATACCAACAAAATGACGTTGTTTCGATATTCTTTGGTGTTTCGGCAATATTAGGGTAAAATGATAATAATACCAGAATTTGTAGTAATCATAAAACAATAATGATTGATAAAAGTAGGAATAAAGAGAATGTGATAACATTTGGAATATTATTAAAATTATTACTATTATTATTATTATTATTTATTATTATTATTATAATATATTATAATTATTATATATTATTATCATTATTATTATTATATTATCTTAAATATATTAGTAATCATGACAAAAAATATTATATCTGTAATAACTAAAACAATAATAATAATAAGTATAAGTATAATAATAATAACGGCTAGTGGTTATAATATTGTTATAGTATTATTATGTTTTTATTCTCATTATATATTTGTACTGGTGGATAATTGCAAAAATGATTATTATAACAGTAATAATTACAGGTAATAACGATACTAATTAAGATAATGATATAAATAATTATTATAAAATCGTACTATATTTATTATTATTGTTATTACTATATTATTGTTGGGTTTAGTTAATATTATTGCAAAAAAATAACTATAAAACTCCAATAATTGCAATAATTAATGATAACAATTGCAATAATGATGATAATAATTCGCAATAATGATGATAATGATGATGATAATTGATGGATAATGTGATAAATGATGATGATAACCGATAATAATGATGATAATCATGATAAACCGATGATGATAATAAGAGGAATTGTGGTCCATATATAACTATAAAAAGGTTATAAGAAACACATTCCCAAAAGTCGAAAAAGCGCACAAATTCTAGCGAAATATAGCCTTTGAGAGTATACTCCAAAATGACGTTTTTTCGATTTCTTGGTGATTTCGGCAAATTATTAGGGTAATAATGATAATAATTACCAGAATTGTATTAATAATAAACAAGAATGATGATAAAAGTGAGAATAAAGAGAATTTTTGATAAACATTCTGAATATTATTAAAATTATTATTATTATTTCTTATTATTATTATTCTTATATATTAGTAATATATATTATTCCTACTATTATCTTAAATTATTAGTATCATTGCCAAAAAAGCATTATATACATGTAAGACTAAACACAAAAATAATAATAAGTATAAGTATAAATAATAATTAATGCTAGTGGGTATTAATACTTGTTTCATAGTATTATATTCATTGTTATTTATTATCATATTATTATTCTGTACTGGTAGATATAATTTGCAAAAATACTTAATTATAACAGTAATATAATTTCAGTAATAACGATACTAATTAAGATATGATATAAAATAATATTCATAAAATCGGTATACTTGTTACTTTTTGTATTACATTATTTGTTTTTATTGTTGTGGTTGATTAGTATTATTGCAAAACAATATATATATACTCACAATTAATTGACAAATAATATGATAAACAATTGCAATAATGAATGGATAAACTATTGACAATAATGATGATAATGCTGATAACTGATGATAATGATGTGATAACGATAATAATGATGATTAATCCATGATAACGATGATGATAATAAGAGGAATTTGTGTCCATATATAATATAAAAACAAGGTATAGAAAAGACATTCCCAAAAGTCACGAAAAAAAGGGCAAAATCTAGCGAAAAATTAGTATGATTGCGTTTTGAGAGTATACCTCTCCCCCCAAAATGAAGCGTTTTCGATTTTCTTGGGATTTCGGCAATTATTAGGGTAATAATGATACTAATTACCACGATAAGTATTAATCATAAACAATAATGATGATAAAAGTGAGGAATAAAGAGAATTTTGATTAACGATTGGAATAGTATTAAAAGTACTATTATTATTAATTATTATTACGTATTATTATTATTATTAGTATTTATTATTATTATTATTATTATTATTATTTACTATTATTCTTATTATTAGTATCATTCGCACAAAAAATCTAATTTATATCTGTAATAATAACAATAATAATAAAAGTATAAGTATAAATAATAATAATGGGTTAGTTAGGTTATAATATTGTTATTAGTATCTATTATTGTTATTATTTATCATTATTATTATTTGTTCTTGAGTATAATTGCAAAAATAATTATTATAACAGAATAAATACAGTAATAACGATACTAATTAAGATTAATGATATAAATAATTATTATAAAATGTCGGTTATTAATTGTTATTATTATTGTTATTACTATTCTTATTGTTGTGGTTATTAGTATTATTGCAAAAAGATATACTATAACTCCATAATTGCAATAATAATGATAACATTGCAATAATGATGATAATAAATTGCAATACATGACTGATAATGATGATGATAATGATGATAATGATGCTGAGAACGATAATAATGAGGATAATCCTGTAACGATATGATTAATAATAAGAGGAATTGTGCTCCATATATAATTGATAAATAAAAGGCTATGTAAGAAAAAACATTCCAAGTCGAAAAGCGGCAAAATCTAGGCGAAGAATATAGCCTTTTGAGAGTATAACTCCAAAATGATATTTTTCGATTTCTTTGGTGATTCGGCAAATTATTAGGGTAATAATGCTATATACTTTCCAGACAATTGTATTAATCATAACACTAATGATTGATCTAAAAGTGAGATAAAGAGAACTTTGTTTTGATAACATCGTGGAAAAAACATTTTATTCAAAAAGTATATTAATATCTTAATTTATTATGTATTATGTTATTCACTATTATCTTAATTATTAGTATCACGCCAAAAAAATCTCGTGAAAATTTACTAATTCATATGCTAATAATTACAATAATAATAATAAGTATAAGGAAATAATAATAATGCTAGTGGTTATAAATTATTGTTATTAGTATAGATTGTTTATTATTATCATATATTATTGTACTGGTAGTATAATTGCGAAAAAATAATTATATAACAGTAATAATACAGTAATCAACGATACTAAGTAAGATAAGATATAAAATTAATATTATAAAATCGTCTTATTGTTATTATTATTGTTATACTCTTATTATTGTTGTGGTTATTAGTAGTATTGCAAAAATAATACTATTTTAGTGAACCATACCTAGCCAAGTTAGCGCCGGACATAGCACTTGGATGCTCCGAGTCTACATCTGAAGAGAGGGGGGTCCTCGAACTCTTGCCCGCGCAAACGCCTGTGGGACGATGCCACTCTTCCTTCAGTACTATTTTTATATTTAATTTTATTAGTTTATACTTATATATATGATTTTGTCGTGTACCTTTTATCTTGCGTGTAAATGGAACCATACCATTTTCTTTAACAGTTTTTATATGCACCTCTTTTAAAGCCGGGGTTAAAAGCTTGCCTAACTTCTTTAGCATTGATTAAAAACTTTTTTAACTTGTTAAATGATATTTTATAGGGGATAGGGATTTGTAACCCCGTGATTAGCAAAGAAAACTAATCTTTCTCAGGCGGAACCTGCCACCCCATCTGGGAGAGAGACCGAAAGTAGTCTCGTTCCCGGGGGCTAGAATTACTAGCCCACTAATACAAATCCTTCGCTGGGGTCTTGCGTTATATAAGCCGGGACGAGCGGGGGTAGGCAAGGGGCCATAGGTTGAAACGTCCTAAGCGGCAGATGTACACCGGGTGGAAGCTTTGACGTTGTTTTTTTTTCTTTTTGTTTCCCCTGCTGGGTCGAAGAAGGGACGAGGTTTTTGACGGCAAGTAAGGTGGGATCTTTTTAAAGTTTTTATTTTTTTATGATAAGAACTGAGTGCTCCTGTCTTGTTTTTTAGGTTCGTTTCCCGTAATTGTTTTAATGTTTAGATGTTTAACTGTTTTTTGGTTTTAGAATTGTTTTAATACAATGCTATATTTTGAAGAATTGTGAGTAAATTCCTCCTTTTTACTTTAAACTCTCATTTAAGAGGGGACAAAATGATACCATACCTGGCCTACCTGTGGCAAGCAATTGACCACCTTCTATCAGCCCTTAAGGGGCTGACACGCACTCCACTCGGAATTTTAACACGCTTACCAGACTTATAAACTCTTGTTGTGATGGGTCATTTCCTCTTATCACATGCATGCTTTCCTTTTTACCATTTACATCCTTCTACACGTCTTCTTCTTTCGGTACACTTATTGTTCCTGGACGTATTAACCAGGTGGTGGCAGCGCTAATGACCTAATTAACGAGGGTAATTAAAGTAAATTAAAGACCAATCACTACAACTACCATCTCTTTTTGGTGCCAGCAGGTGGGATGCGAGACTGTCAATTGCTTGCCATTTTGGTCTCATTCAGTTAGAACCAAGGCATGGTGATGAATTAGCGAATGCTAGATCTCTTTAGTTTTAATTACCAATAGTTTTATAAAATATGCCGGGTAAGAGAAGTAAGCGCTTAAGGCAAAGTGAAGCTGGTGCAGAAGGAAATCTAAACGCTTCAGATTCTAGTAACGTAACGTTACCCTTAATTAACCAGAGTAACAGCAACGAAGTGAACATGGACCTCTCAATGTACGAAGAGCTGACGGCTCGTTGCAATGAGCTGGAACAACGTTGTGCTACGCTGACGGAAAGATATGAGAATTTATTGAGAGAGACTAGCCCCCATAACTCTTCTAATATTGCACCTGTCACGCAAACGGGTATTGAGTATGTCATAAATAGAGAAGATTCGGTGCCTAAATTCAAAGCGGAAATATCGGCAGCCTTCCCATTAAAGCGTAATCAAGAAGTAGAATCTTGGTTACGGGCCATAGAGAATTTAGTTAAACCTGCTAATGATGAAGCGTATATTCGCGCAGCGAGAGCTTCGTGTAGAGGGACGGCAGACTTGATTGTTAATTCTCCTGTTTTTGATGGCATACAGAACTGGGATAATTTCAAAGCTCTGGCAAGGTCAAAGTTCAGGGGGACTTGCTCTAGTACTGAATTTTTTAAACATTTACATGGTTCCAAATTAAGTCATAATCAAGCACCGTTGGATTTCTTCATTTCGGTTGAGGGATTAGTTTATCAAGGATACCGGGATTACCCAATAGCCGTTGGTGTGCCGGATGAATTAATTAGAAGGGTGTTTTTGCAAGGTTTACCCCATTGGCTACGGGAAGCTATAGTTTTAAGGGAGGATGAGAGCTTACCATCGCTTGTTGATGCAGCACAACGTGTGTGGAATCTACGCATTCATGCTTCAGGTGAGGGACCTTCAGTCCCAGGTAATCAAAGTTCACGGCCGATGCGCTTAAGGCAGGTCGCTTCAGTAGAAAGGTACTGCCAATATCACCAAAGTAACAGTCATAACACGGCAGATTGCAGGCTACGCCAGAGAACCCTGCAGTGTTTTAATTGTCACAGAGCCGGGCACTTTGCACGGCAGTGCCCCTTTCAGCCGCCTCACGGCAGGGCGAGGTCTTCACCAGCACGTGAGGAATTTCACTCAGGAAGGCCAGATGAGCAAAGATGGGGATCAGAAAACCAGGAAATCTCAGGTTCCCAAGATAACCATGCTGGAGAGTAAAATTAAACGGGGTCGTCCTCTGGTTAGGCTACATGTTAATGGGAAGATCTGTACATGTTTTGTGGATACTGGCTCTGAAGTGACTATACTTAAGGAGAGTACATGTGAGAAGCTAAATATATCGTCTGTCACTCCTATTGAACGAACATTTAAAGGTGCCTCAGGTGTTGTATTCAATGGTCTAGGTGAAGTTCATGTAAAAGTTTCTATAGAGGACACGGTAAAATGTAATCACCCAGTTGTGGTTTTTAAGGACATATCATTCCCTGGAGAGATGTTGCTTGGCATAGATTTTATTCGGAATTTTAATTTTCAGTTAGTTGCAAATCTCACTCCTCCCCAGAATTACATGTCTTTTAATAATGTGAGGGTCCCTTTCTGGTTTTCTGATCAATCATCTCTAGGTGTAAGACTTGTGAATAACTGTAACAATGATAATAATAATTTTTCACCGAGTTTATGTGTATCTCGGTCAGTGATTTGTCAGCCCAAATCAGGCTGCTTTGTCAATACTACAGTGAGCAGCGAGTTTGATGAACCTATCGGGTTAGTGCAAGGCAGAACAGCCAGAATTCTAGTGCCAAGAAGCGTAGTTTCAGTTACTAAAAATAGTGCAAGTGTTTGGGTCGTAAATGATAAGCCCCACCCAGTATTATTGAAAGAGGGAATGAAGTTGGCCAGTGTAAACGTGGTGAATGATATATATGTCAACTCTAATCCTGTGCATCTTCCAGATGAGATGGAACCAAGTGAACCTATGGCTTTGGACGATTTTACTGATGACTTTGATAAGCATTTTGGTATTGGTGATTTTGGCTACACTAGTGATGATTTTGATGTCTTCCCCCCAGTAAGTATGGATGTGTGTACATTGAAAACTACTTCCGATATGGAGGGGACCATCCCAAGAGAGAACTTGGCACATTTAGGATCTGTGCGCAGAGGGAAATTGCTTACTATCTTAGAACAGTATAGCGATTTATTTAACGAAGATACTCCTCTTGGTTGTGTCCCTAATATTCATCATAATATTGTAACTACAGATGAAGGACCCATCCGTACACGACAGTGGAGGCTACCTGAAAGTGCCCGTGACACCATACGACAAGAATGTGAGGCAATGTTGCGGGATGGCATCATTGAGCCTTCGACCTCGCCATGGTTATCCCCTGTAGTCTTGGTGAGGAAGAAGGATGGAGGCATAAGGTTCTGCATTGACTTCCGCAATCTTAACAAGATCACCCTAGCTGATACCTACCCCATGCCCAGGCTTGATGAGACCATCGACAAGTTAGCAGGTACCCACTGGTTTACTGCACTAGACGCTAAATCTGCCTACTGGACTGTAGAGGTAAACGAAAGTGATCGCCAAAAGACTGCTTTCTCAGACGGTTGTCGTCTGTATCAGTTCAAGAGGATGCCTTTTGGTCTAGCCACAGCACCTTCCACTTTCCAGAGGGCTATCAACGCTGTATTACATCCAGTGTTAGGAAGACACACACTTGCTTTTCTAGATGATGTCGTTGTAGCCTCTGGAAGCTTTGAAGAACATATGGACCATCTGGACGAAACAATGGGTCTGTTGGCAAAGGCAGGTTTCAGGCTGAACCTGAAGAAATGTAAGTTTGCGGTAAACACTTTCAGGTTCTTGGGTCATCTAATTACTCCCAATGGTGTACTTCCAGATCCGGACAAGGTTAAGGCGATTACTCAGATGACAGCCCCTTGTAACGTGAAACAAGTTCGACAATTTCTTGGAGCCACTGGGTTTTTCCGGAAACACGTGAAAGATTACGCTTCTGTAGCTGCTCCCTTGACTGCCTTGCTGAAGAAACAAGCGAAATTTCACTGGGGTCTGGAACAACAGACTGCATTTGAAGATTTGAAGGGCAAATTGGCTTCAGATCCCATCCTGAAACAACCCGACTTCAATCGCACCTTTGAAGTACACTGCGATGCCTCTGGTGTAGCTATTGGCGCTTGTCTCATCCAGCGAGATGAAGAAGGTAAACCCCATGCTGTATCTTACTTTTCCAGGAAGTTACGTGAGGGGGAGAACAAGTTTCCTACCATCGACATTGAAGCCTTGGCAGTGGTTGAAGCAGTTAGAACCTTTGATCCCTACTTGTATGGTAGGCATTTTAAGATAATCACTGACCATCGTCCTCTTGTACACGTATTTGCCCAGAGGACCAAGTCATTAAGGATGACTCGCTGGAGCCATGAGTTGTCTTTTTATAGTTACACCTTAACTTATAAACCTGGTGCTTCCCATTACATGCCTGACCTCTTGAGCAGAAAGATTTCCCCCATTGATGAAATCTTGAACCCACAGACCGTTGCCGCCGCTCAGCAAGAAGACCCTCTTTGGAATGAAGTTCGTGATTATTTGCAAGAACGCCGGATGCCTAGGCAAAGGATCCCGCTGAATCTCGAGGAATTTGAACTAAGAGGTGATCTTCTATACCATCTGAGAGTCCTCCCTGGGAGAGTAATTAGTCAACTAGTGATTCCTCGTACACTGAGAACTAGAGCTCTGGATGCTGTTCATGCAGATGTAGCTGCTGCCCATCCAGGAATCTTCAGAACCTACTGTCGCCTCAGGGATCACTATTACTTTCCTCAAATGTTGGCCGAGACGAAGAGATATGTCAACTCTTGTCTTATCTGTCAACGGAGAAAAGGCCGTGCAGGAAGAAGGGCCCCGTTAGCTGCCATGCCAGAAGTTACACATCCCATGGAGAGAGTATCGGTGGATCTTATAGATTTGCTTGGATCTACCCATGGCAATAGGTATGTTCTGGCAATTATAGATCACTTCACCAGATATCTGCAGTTGATTCCTCTGCCTAATAAGGAAGCCCAGACAGTTGCTAATGCTTTTATCAAGGAGTATGTTACTCTATTCGGTCCACCTCGTCTACTAGTTGCAGATAATGGAAGAGAATTTCATAATAGGTTATTTTCTCAGGTGTGTCAGACCATCCAAACTCGGACACACTACACGACTCGGTATCACCCAGAAGCTAATGGGATGATTGAGAGAAGCAATAGGGTGGTGAAAGATGCTTTGGCAACCTTGATAGGAGAACATCCTAATGATTGGGACGAGAAGCTACCGTTTGTAAGACTTGCCCTCAACAGTGCTGTGCACAGGAGCGTGGGTCAACAACCCCTTTATCTGATGACTGGCAGAGATGGATATTTCCCACAGGGTGTTACGAACGAGATTGACGGCGACGAGGAGACGGCCCAGGTGCTGAGGGAAAATCTACGAGATGCAAGGATAGCCGCCAAGGATGCTGCAAGGAAGGCCCAACAGGGATGGCCCGAGACTACAATCGCAGACTGAGGCAGAGATTCGACCCAGCGGAAGGAGACCTCGTACTGCTACGTATTTTTCGTCATGGTGGTCCAGGCGGAGCACTGGGCCCAAGATGGAGTAAGCCTGCCAGGATTGTGAAGAAGCTTGGTCCAGTGAATTTCCTGATTCGAGAACCTGACCCTCCACACAGCGAGGTGAATTATCATATTAATCAAATGCGTCCTTATGTGCCCAACAGAGAGATTGTCTATCCTGAGTTGGACTCCGAATCAGATGTTAGATGAAGAGACGTGAGAGTAAGGTTAGACGAGAAATGGCCAGTAACACATTTTTAAGGGGAGTCTGTCGCAGATTATCGGGGAGTCTGTCGCAGATTCTTGGGAGTTATCCCAATTCTAGGTTTCGGTTGTGCACTCCTGTTTTTATTATAAAATTTTGAAAAGCCCTTAAATTATCCTGTCTGCATAAGACCATTATTAACCTGTCCTTTCTTTCCAGAAGTTTGGCCTATTTCTCGCTCAACAGGTTCAGTTCGCCAACTGACGTTAACGAACTTTGGTGGGGAGGAGTTGTAGTGACCCATACCTAGCCAAGTAGCGCCGGAGCACTGGGAATGCCTGAGTCTCCCCTGAAGAAGGCCGACTTGCCCGCGCAAACGCACGTGGACGATGCCTCTTCCTTCATACTTTTTTTATATTTATTTTTATTAGTTTTATATATATATATGATTTTGTCGTGTACTTTATCCTTGATTTTAATGGAACCATAGCCATTTTCTTTTAAACGTTTTTATATGCACTCTTTTAAGCCGGGGTAAAAGCTTGCCTAACTTTCTTTTAGCATTGATTAAAACTTTTTAACTTGTTCAAATGCTATTTTTATAGGGATAGGGATTTATAACCCCGTGATTAGCAAAGAAAGCTATCTTTCTTCGGCGGAACCTGCCACGCCATCTAGGGAGAGAGACCGAAAGTAGTTCGTTCCCGGGGCTAGTTACTAGCCCACTAATAAAATCCTTGCTGGGGTCTGCTATATATAGCCCGGGAACTGAGCGGGGGTAGGCAGGGGCATAGGTTGAAACGTCCTAAGCGGCCGATGTACACCCGGTGGAAGCTATTGACGTTGTTTTTTTTCTTTTTGTTTCCCCTGCGGTCGTAAGGACGAGGTTTTAACGGCAGTAAGGTGGGATATTTTTAAGTTTTTCATTTTTTATGATAAGAACTGAGTGCTCCCTTGTCTTGTTTTTAGGTTCTGGTTCCCGTATTGTTTTAATGTTTTGGTGTTTACCTGTTTTTGTGTTTTAGAATGTTTTAATAAATGTATATTTTGAAGATTCGTGAGTGAAATTCCTCCTTTTTACTTAAACTCTCATTAAGAGACAAATGATACCATACTTGGCTACCTGTGGCAAGCAATTGACCACCTTCTATCAGCCCTTAAGGCTGACACGCACTCCCCTCGGATTTTAACACGCTTACCAGACTAAACTCTTGTTGATTGGGTCATTTTTCCTCTTCTCACATGCATGCTTTCCTTTTTACCATTTTACACCCTTCTACACGTCTTCTTCTTTCGGTACACTTATTGTTCCTGGACGTATTAACCAGGTGGTAGCAGCGCTAATGACCTAATTAACGAGGGTAATTAAAGTAAATTAAAGACCAATCACTACACTATAACTCCAATAATTGCAATAATAATGATAACAATTGCAATAATGATGATAATAATTGCAATAATGATGATAATGATGATGATAATGATGATAATGATGATAATCATGATAACGGGTGATGATAATAAGAGGAATTGTGTCCATATATAATATAAAAAAAGGTATAAGAAAAACAATTTTCCCAAAAATCGAAAAAAAACGGCCCCAAAACTAGCGAAATTTTAGCCTTTTTAGGTTACTCCCAAAAAGACGTTTTTTCGATTTTTTTGGTGGATTTCCCCCCCCAATTTTTAGGGAATAATGATAAAATTACCCGAATGTATTAATCATAACAATAAAGAGTTTAAAATGAGAATAAGAGGAATTTTTTATAACATTTTAATATTATTTAAAATTATTTTATTTTTTATTTTTAATTTTAATTTTATTATTATTATTTTATTATTTTTTTATTATTTTAATTATTTATTTTCAAATTGACCCCCAAAAAAAAACTATTTTTAATCTGTAATTAAAAACAAAAAATAATAATTAAAAAGTATTTAAAAATAATAATCTAGTGGGATAATTTATTTAATTTTTATTTTTATTATTATTATTTTAAATGGTAGTATAATTCAAAAAAAAAATTATTTTTAACCCGAAAAAATTCGTAAAAACGATAAATAAAATTTAAGGGTAATGAATAAATAATTATTAAAAAATCGTTTTTATTGTTTTTTATTACGTTATTACTTTTTTTTATTGTTGTGGGTTAAATTTGTATTATTGGGAAAAATATTATATTTAACCCCCCAAAATTGCAATAATAATAATAAAAAAATTTCAATTAAGGGTGATAATAATTGCAATAAAAGATGTAAGGTGATGTAATGATGATAAAACATGATAATGATGATGATAAAAGATAAAAATGATGATAATCATGATAACGATGATGAAAAAAAGAGGAATTATGTCCATTAAAAAATTAAAAAAGGGATAAGAAAAAACAAATTTCCCAAAAAATTTTGGAAAAAAAACCGGCAAAAATTAGCCCAAAATATAAACCTTTTGAAGGGGGTATTCTCCAAAATGGCCCTTTTTCGATTTCTTTGGGGGGATTTCCCGGGAATTAATTTGGGTAATAATGATTTTTAATCCAGGGAATTTTAAAATTTAAACATAACAATAATGATGATAAAAGGAAAAAAAAAGAGAATTTTTTATAACATTTGAATTTTTATTAAAATTATATTATTATTATTATTATTTTTTAATTATATTATTAATTATTTTTTATTACTATTTTCCCCTTTTTTATTAGGGAACCCCCAAAAAGGCCCCCCCCAAAAACTAATACGAAATAAATTTAAAATAAAAAAATAATAAGTATAAGGGAAAAATAAAATAATAATCTAGGGGGTTATAATTTTTGGGGGTTTGTTATTAAAGAAATTTTTATTATTAAAATTTTATTATTTTTTTTAATTTTCCCATGGTAGATTAATTGCAAAAATAATTATTTTAAAAAAGTAATAATTTCAGGAAATAACGATAACCCCAATTAAGATAAAGGGGTATTTAAAAGATTAATTTTTTTAAAATTTGTTAAAATTAAAAGGTTTTTTTATTTGTTTATTACTTTTTATTCTGGGGGGTTTTTAGGGATTTTTGCCAAAAAAAATATACCTTTTAACTCCAAAAAATTGCAAAATAAAAGATAAACAATTGCAATAAAAGATGATAATAATTTCAATAATGATGATAATGATTTATGATTAAAAAAAGATAATAATAAAGATAATGATGATGATAAAGAAAAAATGTGATAATCATGATAAAAGATGATGATTTAAAAAGAGGAATTGTTCCATAAAATAATATAAAAAAAAGGTTTTTTAAGAAAAAACCCTTCCCCAAAAATCGAAAAAAAACGGCCAAAAAACTAGCGAAATATAGTTCCCTTTTTAGGGGTAAAACCCAAAATGACGTTTTTTCGATTTCCTTTGGGGTTTTCGGGAAATTTTTAGGGAAAAAATAATTTAATTTAATTTCCAGAATTTTTTTAAAACATAACCCTAAAGTGATTTAAAAAATGAGAATAAAAAGAATTTTTATAACATTTGAAATTTTTAAAAATTAAAAAAAGTATTTTTTATTTTTAAATTATTATTATTTTTATTTTTTATTTTTATTATTAATTTTTCTTAATTATTGTTTCATTGCCAAAAAATCTATTATATCTGTAATAATAAAAATAATTTAAAAATAAGTTTAAAATATAATAATAATAATGCTAGGGTTTAAAAAATTGTTTTTAGTATTATTATTGTTTATTTTTTATCATTATTTTTATGTGAAAATTGGTAGTATAAAATTTCAAAAATAATTTTTTATAAACAGTTAAAATTTAATACAATTTTTAAAAAACGATTTTAATTAAAATAATGAAAATTAAAAAAATTTTTTATTAAAAACGTTTATTATTGTTATTTTTTTTTTGTTTAAATTTGTATTTTATAAATTTTTGTTTGGGGTTTTAGTATTTTTGCAAAAAAAAAAAAAAAAAAAAAAAAAAAAAAAAAAAAAACCCCAAAAAAACAAAAAAAAAAAACAAAACCCAAAAAAAAATTAAAAAAAATAATTGCCAAAAAAATGAAAAAGTAATGATGAAAAGAAAAATATGATAATGATGATAAAATGAAAAGATGATAAAAGATGAAAAAATGGGTGATAAAGATGATAACCCCATGATTATAATAAGCGGGGAAAAATGTCCATAATATATAAAAAAGGGAGGGGAAAAACTTTTCCAAAAATTTAAAAAGCGGCAAAATTAGGAAAAAATAGCCTTTTTGGGGTATACTCCAAAATGAGTTTTTTTCCCCAATTTTTTTGGTGATTTCGGCAATTTTAGGGTAAAATGATAATAATTACCCGAATTGTATTAAACATAACAAAATGATGATAAAAGTGAGAATAAAAAAATTTTGATAACATTTGAATAATTTTTAAATTATTATTTATTATTATTTAAATTTTTTATTATTATTATTTATTTTTATTTTATTATTTATTTATTATATTTTACTATATCTTAATTTTTAGTATCATTGCCCAAAAAAAACTATTAATTTGTAAAAATAACAATAATAAAAAAAAAAGTAAAAAGGGAAATAAAATTTAATTTCTAATGGTTTAATATTTTTATTAATATTATTTTTGTTATTATATCATTATTATTATTTTTTTTCTGGGAGTTTTCAATTTCAAAAAAAAATTAAATTTTTTTCCCCCATAATTACAGGAATTTAAAGTTTTAATTAAAATTAATATATTTAAAAAAATTATTATAAAAAACGTTATTTTTGTTATTATTATTTTTTATTTCTATTATTATTGTTGTGGTTATTAGTATTATTTTCAAAAAAAATATACTATAACTCCAAAAAATTGCAAAAATAATGATAAACCAAATTTAAAATTTTATAAAATTTTAAAATAAAATGATTTTTATTTTTAAATTATTATTAATTAAAATTATTTTTAATTTTTAATTTTTAAAATGATTTTTAATTCATATTTAACGAAAAAGATTTTAAAAATTTTTAATTTTTAAAAATTTTGCCAAAAATATAATATAAAAAAGGTTTTAAAAAAAACCCCCCTTTCCCAAAATGAAAAAAAGGGCAAAATGGAAATATTGTTTTGGAAAAAGATATAACCCCCAAAAATGAGTTTTTCGATTTCTTGGGAAATTTTCCCAAATTAAAATTAAAAAGGTTAAAAAGAAAAAATTCCAAAAGGAAAAAAGGAAAATCCCAACCAAAATATGTTTGAGGAATAAAAGGAATTTTTTGATTTCATTTGGAATTTTTATTAAAAAAATTAAATTTGGGTTTAAAAATTTTTAAAAAATTCTTAAAAATTAAAAAGGGGGGTAAAATTTTTGGGTTATTAAAAAATTATTTTTAAATTTTTTTATTTTAAAAAAAATTTTTTTTAAATTTTTTTTATACTTTTTTTTTATTCTTTAAATTTTTTAGTATCATTGCCCAAAAAAACTATTATAAATTTAATAATAACAATAATAATAATAAGTATAAGTATAAAAATTTAAAAATGCTAGGTTTTTAATATTTTTATTAGTATTATTATTTTGTTATTATTACATTATTATTTTTTTACTGGTAGTTAATTTCAAAAAAAAAATTTTTAAACAGTATAATTTCAGGAAATACGTAATAATTTTAAAATAAAGATAAAAATAATTATTATAAAAACGTTTTATTGTTTATTTAATTAAAGTTATTTCTATATTATTGTTGGGGGTTTTAATAATTTTTGCAAAAAAAAAATTTATAACTCCAAATAATTAATAAAATGAAAAAATTGCAATAATGATGATAATAATTGCCCAATTAAAGTGATAATGATGATGATAATGAGGGTAATGAGAAAAAAGATGATGATAAAAGATAATAATGATGGGTAATCAGATAACGGTTTATGATAATAAGAGGGAAATTTTCCCATTTTATAATATAAAAAAAATATAAAAAAAACATTCCCAAAATCCCAAAAAAAAACGGCAAAAAACCCAGGGGGAAAATATAGCCTTTTTAGGGGTATTCTCCAAAAAAGAGTTTTTTTTGATTTTTTTTGGGATTTGGGAATTATTAGGGTAATAAAAGATAATAATTACCCGAATTGGGATTAAAATAACAATAAAGAAAGATAAAAGTGGAAAAAAAGAGCATTTGGAAACATTTAAATTTATTAAAATTATTTTTTTTATTATTTTTATTTTTTTATTATTATTATTATTATTATTATTATTATTTTATTTCCCCATTAATCTTAATTATTAGTAAAACAATTTCCAAAAAAATTATTATATCTGTTTATTTAAAAACAATAATAAAAAAAAGTAAAAAGTATAATAATAATAAGCTAGTGGTTTTAATATTGTTATTAGTTTATTATTTTTTTATTATCATTATTATTATTTTTTACTGGTTTGTTTAATTGGGAAAAATAAATTTTTTAAACAGTAAAAATTTCAGAAAAACGATATAATTAAAAATAATGATATAAAATTTAAATTTTTAAAAATCGTTTTTATTGTTATTTTTTTGTTATTTCAAATTTTTATTGTTGGGGGTTAAAAAAGTTTATTTCAAAAAAAAAAATACTTAACTCCCAAAAATTGCAAATAATAAAAACAATTTTCAATAATGATGATAAAATTGCAAAATAATGATGATAAAAAGATGATAATGATGATTTAAAGATGATGATAACGTAATTTAAAGATGATAATCCAAAAAGATAACGATGTGAAAAAAGAGGAATTGGTCATAAATAATATAAAAAAAGGGTTTTAAGGAAAAAAAAATTCCCCAAAAAAACGAAAAAAAAACGGGGAAAAAATCTAGGGCAAAAAAAATTTTTGCCTTTTGAAGTTTAAACCCCAAAAAGACCCCTTTTTTTCCCATTTCTTTGGTTGGGTTTTTGGCAATTTTTAGGGAATAATGATAATAATTCCCCGAAATTTTAATTTTAATCTAAACAAAAATGATTTAAAAAGTGAGAAAAAAAAAAGGAATTTTGATAACATTTGAATATTTTTAAAATTATTTTTATTATTATTATTTATTATTTATTATTATTATTATTATTATTATTTTTTTATTTTATTTTTATTTTTAATCTTAATTATTAGTATCATGCCCAAAAAAAATTTTTATCTGTAATAATAACAATAATAATAATAAGTATAAGTATAATTTTTAAAAATTTAAAGTAGGGGGGTTTTTAATATTGTTATTAATAAATTTTTATTGTTATTATTTCATTATTTTATTTGTACTGGGAGGTTAAATTGCAAAAAATAATTATTATAACAGTAAAAAAAATTTCAGTAAAAAACGATATAATTAAGGGTAATGATTTTAAAAAAATTATTATTTAAAAACTTTATTATTGTTATTATTATTTTATTACTATTATTTTTTTGTGGTTATTAGTTATTTTTGCAAAAAATTTTACTTTTAACTCCCAAAAATTGGGAAAAAAAATGAAACAATTGCAATAAGAGATAATAATTTCAATAATGATGATTAAGGTGAGATAATGATGGGAAAAGATGATGATTTAAAGATAATTTAAGGATAATCATGAAACGATGATGAAATAAGAGGAATTTGTGTCCATAATAATATAAAAAAGGTAAAAAGAAAAAACATTCCCCAAAAATCGAAAAAAAAACGGCAAAATCTAGCGGGAAAAAAGCCCTTTTTAGGGTATACTCCAAAAAGTTCTTTTTTTCCGGGTTTTTGGTTTATTTCGGGAAATTTTTAGGGAATAATGATAATAATTAACCCGAATGGGATTAATCATAAAAAATAAATGATGATTTAAAAATGAGAAAAAAAAGAATTTTGATAAATTTGAATATTTAAAATTTTTAAAAATTTTTTTAATTATTATTTATTTTTTTATTAATTTTTTATTATTATTTAAATTTTTTTTTTTTCATTTAAATAATTTTCTTAGCCAAAAAAAACTATTATATCTGTAATAAAAAACAATAATAATAATAAATTAAGTTTTAAAATAATAAAAGCTAGTGGGAAAAATATTTTTATTAAATATTAAATTATTGTTTTTTATTTCATTTTATTTTTGGGCTGGTTTTTGGATAATTGCAAAAAAAAATTATTAAAAACAGTTTAAAAATTACAGGGGAATAACGATTAATTTAATAAAATAATGATATTTAAATATTATTTATAAAATCGTTAAAATTTTTTTATTATTTTTATTACTATTATTTTTGTTGTGGTTATTAGTATTATTGCAAAAAATATATACTTTTGTAGTGACCCATACCTAGCCAAGTAGCCCCGGGGAAGCACTGGGAATCCCTTGAGTCTCCCCTGAAGAAGGTCGACTTGCCCGCGCAAACGCACGTGGGACGATGCTCTTCCTTTATACTTTTTTTATATTTATTTATTAGTTTTATATATATATATGATTTTGTCGTGTACTTTATCCTTGATTTTTAAAGGAACCATAGCCATTTTCTTTTAACAGTTTTTTATATGCACTCTTTTAAGCCGGGGAAAAGCTTGCCTAACTTTCTTTTAGCAAATTGATTAAAACTTTTAACTTGTTCAAATGCTATTTTTATAGGGGGTAGGGATTTGTAACCCCCTGATTAGCAAAGAAAGCTATCTTTCTTCGGCGGAACCTCCAAAGCCCTCTAGGGAGAGAGACCGAAAGTAGTTCGTTCCGGGGCTAGTTACTAGCCCACTAATAAAATCCTTGCTGGGGTCTGCATATATAGCCCGGGAAAATGAGCGGGGGTAGGCAGGGGGATAGGTTGAAACGTCCTAAGCGGCCGATGTACACCCGGTGGGAAGCTTTGACGTTGTTTTTTCTTTTTGTTTCCCCCGCGGTCGTAAGGACGAGGTTTTAACGGCAGTAAGGTGGGATATTTAAGTTTTTTATTTTTTTTATGATAAGAACTGAGTGCTCCCTTGTCTTGTTTTTAGTGTTTGGTTCCCGTATGTTTTTAAGTTTTAGTGTTTACCTGTTTTTGTGTTTTAGAATGTTTTAAATAAATGTATATTTTGAAGATTCGTGAGTGAAATTCCTCCTTTTTACTTAAACTCTCATTAAGAGACAAAATGATACCATACTTGGCTACCTGTGGCAAGCAATTGACCACCTTCTATCAGCCTTAAGGCTGACACGCACTCCCCTCGGATTTTAAACACGCTTACCAGACTAAACTCTTGTTGATTGGGTCATTTTTCCTCTTCTCACATGCATGCTTTCCTTTATACCATTTACACCCTTCTACACGTCTTCTTCTTTCGGTACACTTATTGTTCCTGAACGTATTAACCAGGTGGGGGCCCAGCGCTAATGACCTAATTAACGAGGGTAATTAAAGTAAAATTAAAGACCAATCACTACAACTACCATCTCTTTTTGGTGCCAGCAGGTGGGATGCGAGACTGTCAATTGCTTGCCATTTTGGTCTCATTCAGTTAGAACCAAGGCATGGTGATGAATTAGCGAATGCTAGATCTCTTTATTTTTAATTACCAATAGTTTTATAAAATATGGCCGGGTAAGAGAAGTAAGCGCTTAAGGCAAAGTGAAGCTGGTGCAGAAGGAAATCTAAACGCTTCAGATTTAGTAACGTAACGTTACCCCTTTAAATTTAAACCCGAGTAAACAGCAACGAAGGGGAACATGGACCTCTCAATGTACGAAGAGCTGACGGCTCGTTGCAATGAGCTGGAACAACGTTGTGCTACGCTGACGGAAAGATATGAGAATTATTGAGAGAGACTAGCCCCCCTAACTCTTCTAATATTGCACCTGTCACGCAAAACGGGGATTGAGTATGTCATAAATAGAGAAGATTCGGTGCCTAAATTCAAAGCGGAAATATCGGCAGCCTTCCCATTAAAGCGTAATCAAGAAGTAGAATCTTGGTTACGGGCCATAGAGAATTTAGTTAAACCTGCTAATGATGAAGCGTATATTCGCGCAGCGAGAGCTTCGTGTAGAGGGACGGCAGACTTGATTGTTAATTCTCCTGTTTTGATGGCATACAAAAACTGGGATAATTTCAAAGCTCTGGCAAGGTCAAAGTTCAGGGGGACTTGCTCTAGTACTGAATTTTTTAAACATTACATGGTTCCAAATTAAGTCATAATCAAGCACCGTTGGATTTCTTCATTTCGGTTGAGGGATTAGTTTATCAAGGATACCGGGATTACCCAATAGCCGTTGGGTCCCGGATGAATTAATTAGAAGGGTGTTTTTGCAAGGTTTACCCCATTGGCTACGGGAAGCTATAGTTTTTAAGGGAGGATGAGAGCTTACCATCGCTTGTTGATGCAGCACAAGTGTGTGGAATCTACGCATTCATGCTTCAGGTGAGGGACCTTCAGTCCCAGGTAATCAAAGTTCACGGCCGATGCGCTTAAGGCAGGTCGCTTCAGTAGAAAGGTACTGCCAATATCACCAAAGTAACAGTCATAACACGGCAGATTGCAGGCTACGCCAGAGAACCCTGCAGTGTTTTAATTGTCACAGAGCCCGGGGAACTTTGCACGGCAGTGCCCCTTTCAGCCGCCTCACGGCAGGGCGAGGTCTTCACCAGCACGTGAAGGAATTTCACTCAGGAAGGCCAGATGAGCAAAGATGGGATCAGAAAACCAGGAAATCTCAGGTTCCCAAGATAACCATGCTGGAGAGTAAAATTAAAACGGGGTCGTCTCTGGTTAGGCTACATGTTAATGGGAAGATCTGTACATGTTTTGTGGATACTGGCTCTGAAGTGACTATACTTAAGGAGAGTACATGTGAGAAGCTAAATATATCGTCTGTCACTCCTATTGAACGAACATTTAAAGGTGCCTCAGGTGTTGTATTCAATGGTCTAGGTGAAGTTCATGTAAAAGTTTCTATAGAGGACACGGTAAAAATGTAATCACCCAGTTGTGGTTTTTAAGGACATATCATTCCCTGGAGAGATGTTGCTTGGCATAGATTTTATTCGGAATTTAATTTTCAGTTAGTTGCAAATCTCACTCCTCCCCAGAATTACATGTCTTTTAATAATGTGAGGGTCCCTTTCTGGTTTTCTGTCAATCATCTCTAGGTGTAAGACTTGTGAATAACTGTAACAATGATAATAATAATTTTTCACCGAGTTTATGTGTATCTCGGTTCAGTGATTGTCAGCCCAAATCAGGCTGCTTTGTCAATACTACAGTGAGCAGCGAGTTTGATGAACCTATCGGGTTAGTGCAAGGCAGAACAGCCAGAATTCTAGTGCCAAGAAGCGTAGTTTCAGTTACTAAAAATAGTGCAAGTGTTTGGGTCGTAAATGATAAGCCCACCCAGTATTATTGAAAGAGGGAATGAAGTGGCCAGTGTAAACGTGGTGAATGATATATATGTAACTCTAATCCTGTGCATCTTCAGATGAGATGGAACCAAGTGAACCTATGGCTTTGGACGATTTACTGATGACTTTGATAAGCATTTTGGTATTGGTGATTTTGGCTACACTAGTGATGATTTTGATGTCTTCCCCCCAGTAAGTATGGATGTGTGTACATTGAAAAACTACTTCCGATATGGAGGGGACCATCCAAGAGAGAACTTGGCACATTTAGGATCTGTGCGCAGAGGGAAATTGCTTACTATCTTAGAACAGTATAGCGATTTATTTAACGAAGATACTCCTCTTGGTTGTGTCCCTAATATTCATCATAATATTGTAACTACAGATGAAGGACCCATCCGTACACGACAGTGGAGGCTACCTGAAAGTGCCCGTGACACCATACGACAAGAATGTGAGGCAATGTTGCGGGATGGCATCATTGAGCCTTCGACCTCGCCATGGTTATCCCTGTAGTCTTGGTGAGGAAGAAGGATGGAGGCATAAGGTTCTGCATTGACTTCCGCAATCTTAACAGATCACCCTAGCTGATACCTACCCATGCCCAGGCTTGATGAGACCATCGACAAGTTAGCAGGTACCCACTGGTTTACTGCACTAGACGCTAAATCTGCCTACTGGACTGTAGAGGTAAACGAAAGTGATCGCCAAAAGACTGCTTTCTCAGACGGTTGTCGTCTGTATCAGTTCAAGAGGATGCCTTTTGGTCTAGCCACAGCACCTTCCACTTTCCAGAGGGCTATCAAACGCTGTATTACATCCAGTGTTAGGAAGACACACACTTGCTTTTCTAGATGATGTCGTTGGTAGCCTCTGGAAGCTTTGAAGAACATATGGACCATCTGGACGAAACAATGGGTCTGTTGGCAAAGGCAGGTTTCAGGCTGAACCTGAAGAAATGTAAGTTTGCGGTAAACACTTTCAGTGTTCTTGGGTCATCTAATTACTCCCAATGGTGTACTTCCAGATCCGGACAAGGTTAAGGCGATTACTCAGATGACAGCCCCTTGTAACGTGAAACAAGTTCGACAATTTCTATGGAGCCACTGGGTTTTTCCGGAAACACGTGAAAGATTACGCTTCTGTAGCTGCCTCCCTTGACTGCCTTGCTGAAGAAACAAGCGAAATTTCACTGGGGTCTGGAACAACAGACTGCATTTGAAGATTTGAAGGGCAAATGGCTTCAGATCCCATCCTGAAAAACCCGACTTCAATCGCACCTTTGAAGTACACTGCGATGCCTCTGGTGTAGCTATTGGCGCTGTCTCATCCAGCGAGATGAAGAAGGAAACCCCATGCTGTATCTTACTTTTCCAGGAAGTTACGTGAGGGGGAGAACAAGTTTCCTACCATCGACATTGAAGCCTTGGAAGTGGTTGAAGCAGTTAGAACCTTTGATCCTACTTGTATGTACGCATTTTAAGATAATCCTGACCATCGTCCTCTTGTACACGTATTTGCCCAGAGGACCAAGTCATAAGGATGACTCGCTGGAGCCATGAGTTGTCTTTTTATAGTTACACCTTAACTTATAAACCTGGTGCTTCCCATTACATGCCTGACCTCTTGAGCGAGAAAGATTTCCCCCATTGATGAAATCTTGAACCCACAGACCGTTGCCGCCGCTCAGCAAGAAGACCCTCTTTGGAATGAAAAGTTCGTGATTATTTGCAAGAACGCCGGATGCCTAGGCAAAGGATCCCGCTGAATCTCGAGGATATTGAACTAAGAGGTGATCTTCTATACCATCTGAGAGTCCTCCCTGGGAGAGTAATTAGTCAACTAGTGATTCCTCGTACACTGAGAACTAGAGCTCTGGATGCTGTTCATGCAGATGTAGCTGCTGCCCATCCAGGAATCTTCAGAACCTACTGTCGCCTCAGGGATCACTATTACTTTCCTCAAATGTTGGCCGAGACGAAGAGATATGTCAACTCTTGTCTTATCTGTCAACGGAGAAAAAAGGCCGTGCAGGAAGAAGGGCCCCGTTAGCTGCCATGCCAGAAGTTACACATCCCATGGAGAGAGTATCGGTGGATCTTATAGATTTGCTTGGATCTACCCATGGCAATAGGTATGTTCTGGCAATTATAGATCACTTCACCAGATATCTGCAGTTGATTCCTCTGCCTAATAAGGAAGCCAGACAGTTGCTAATGCTTTTATCAAGGAGTATGTTACTCTATTCGGTCCACCTCGTCTACTAGTTGCAGAAATGGAAGAGAATTTCATAATAGGTTATTTTCTCAGGTGTGTCAGACCATCCAAACTCGGACACACTACACGACTCGGTATCACCCAGAAGACTAATGGGATGATTGAGAGAAGCAATAGGGTGGTGAAAGATGCTTTGGCAACCTTGATAGGAGAAACATCCTAATGATTGGGACGAGAAGCTACCGTTTGTAAGACTTGCCCTCAACAGTGCTGTGCACAGGAGCGTGGGTCAACAACCCCTTTATCTGATGACTGGCAGAGATGGATATTTCCCACAGGGTGTTACGAACGAGATTGACGGCGACGAGGAGACGGCCCAGGTGCTGAGGGAAAATCTACGAGATGCAAGGATAGCCGCAAGGATGCTGCAAGGAAGGCCCAACAGGGATGGGCCCGAGACTACAATCGCAGACTGAGGCAGAGATTCGACCCAGCGGAAGGAGACCTCGTACTGCTACGTATTTTTCGTCATGGTGGTCCAGGCGGAGCACTGGGCCCAAGATGGAGTAAGCCTGCCAGGATTGTGAAGAAGCTTGTCCAGTGAATTTCTGATTCGAGAACCTGACCCTCCACACAGCGAGGTGAATTATCATATTAATCAAATGCGTCCTTATGTGCCCAACAGAGAGATTGTCTATCCTGAGTTGGACTCCGAATCAGAATCGGGGTTAGATGAAGAGACGTGAGAGTAAGGTTAGACGAGAAATGGCCAGTAACACATTTTTAAGGGGACGTCCTGTCGCAGATTATCGGGGAGTCTGTCGCAGATTCTTGGGAGTTATCCCAATTCTAGGTTTCGGTTGTGCACTCCTGTTTTTATTATAAAATTTGAAAAGCCCTAAATTATCCTGTCTGCATAAGACCATATTAACCTGTCCTTTCTTTCCAGAAGTTTGGCCTATTTCTCGCTCAACAGGTTCAGTTCGCCAACTGACGTTAACGAACTTTGGTGGGGAGGAGTTGTAGTGACCCATACCTAGCCAAGTAGCGCCGGAGCACTGGGAATGCTGAGTCTCCCTGAAGAAGGCCGACTTGCCCGCGCAAACGCACGTGGACGATGCCTCTTCCTTCATACTTTTTTTATATTTATTTTTATTAGTTTTATATATATATATGATTTTGTCGTGTACTTTATCCTTGATTTTAATGGAACCATAGCCATTTTCTTTTAACAGTTTTATATGCACTCTTTAAGCCGGGGTAAAAGCTTGCCTAACTTTCTTTAGCATTGATTAAAACTTTTTAACTTGTTCAAATGCTATTTTTATAGGGGATAGGGATTTATACCCGTGATAGCAAGAAGCATCTTCTTCGGGAACCTTAAGCCAAAGTAAGCCCTATTTTTTTATTCGGCAGGGAACTTCGTTAGCGGACGC
>NW_023652956.1:0-5086 GCF_015228065.2 Penaeus monodon
TTATTTTCCCTTTTATCTATCAGAGACGGTTGGTAGTTCAAGCCAGGTCCATGCGGATCGCTACTGACGTCTCCCTCTTCTATTTTCACTTCATCTTTGTGAAAACAAAACACAAAATGAAAAAAAAAGACGAAAATAAAATAAAAACCAACATTAAAAAAACGCATTTTTTTTTTTAATAACTGGTTAGTGGTAGTTAATACCCCTCTTCTCTGTGGCTTCTTTTTCTTTACTCTGGCCCTTACGTGTATGATCTGCTCCCGACTATATATTGCAGTCGGACCGACACGGCACCGAAGGAGGACTGACGTCTCCCTCTCCTATTTTTTTGTTATCTTGTGAAATAAAACACCAAACGAAAAAACGAAAAAAAGACGAAAATAAATTAAACCCCTCTTCTCTGTTGCCTTTCTTTTCTCTGTTATCTGGCCCTTCGTGTATGATCTGGTTCCCCGACTATATGTTGCAGTTGGTCCGACGATAACCGACACGGCACCGAAGGAGGATCCTGCTGCAGAACCGGTCACCTTAGGAGCTGTGAGTAGGACGTCATCGGAAGATAGCCATAGGCTGCGCCAGATGTCGTCAGAGCAGGTGTTAAGGCGTCCCAAATGTAGTAAACAAGCGTTGCCTGCCGGACTCCCCGTAGATCTAAAGACATCGAGGACGGACAGATTACACCAAGGACCAGGAGGATGAGGACAATTGGGCAAACGCTTGCGTGGCTCCGGACGAGGGGTGGCTACCGCGTCAGCAAGGTCGTGAGTGTGCGGGTCGGAGTGGTAGAGAAGGGAGGGTAGAGGGGACGGAGTGATGGAGGGTGATGGTGGTGGAGGGGAGCTGGGAGAGGTGTTGTTCGTGGTACTGCCGTGGAAAGTGTAGGAGTGTGATTTTGTGTAGATTCATTTTGTGGTGTAGTGGTAGAGGACATTCTGACAGGGGGAGGGGATGCGAAAGGGAAGGATTGGTATGCAGATTGATCGTGGGCAGAGGTTGGGAGGGCGAATGTTGCGTGATGGGATGGGGTAGAGAATGTTGTGACTAATGCTTCCTTTCCGCATTCCTGCGGCAGAGAAAGCATCGCATCTTGGTTAATCAAACTGTTTTATTGCAGATTGCTGTTCGGAGAACATTCCGATCAGGAATATATGGTTATATTGAGGCTTACAATCCATGACAAATTATTGGCTACTTATTTATAACCTCATTTAATCACGATATAGTGTTATATGGATTCACTCTCTCTGGTTAATTCATAACGTTATTTTTAATTATCTTTTTTACTGACTCTCTCTCGAATCCATAGGTTAAATATTTTTCTCCTTCTCATTCACATTATATCCACGCTTACCTTTCTCATGCGAAAATGCAATTGCATTGATGTGTTGTTATGAAAATCGCGCAAGCTACATCGACATTGGTTTACTGCTATTTTGTGAATGACTTACATCTATTAGTATCTTCTCTGTCTACACATGATATTTCAACATTTAGTGGCACTTTAGTTAGTTTCTCTATCGAATATCACTGATATCTTACAAGTTTCCCGGGATGTATAGCAATGTTATGAAACGTACCTAAAAAGTCAATCAAGCTTTTTGTTTCCGTGTGCTAATTCCCTTTACATGTCAAGGACAACTTGGGTAGCATGGTAGTGCGATGTGAAAATAACAAAACTGGTAACATAAATACTTTCTGTATATTTTTTTAGGTTTTTAGTAATTAGTGTTGTGATATTAATCTCACGGTGTGATTTCTACACACACACACACACACACAAACATATATATATTTTATATATATATATATAATATATATATATATAAATATATATACACATATACATATAAAAAAATATATATATATATAAAATATATATATAATATTTTATATATATATATATATATATATATATAAAGTATATGTGTATATATATATATATATATATATATATATATATATATATATAAAATTAATATAATATATATATATATATATATATATGTTTGTGTGTGTGTGTGTGTCTGTTTGTGTGTGTGTGTGTGTGTGTGGTGTGTGTGTATGGTGTGTGTTTTGTGTGTGTGTTGTGTGTGTGGGGTTGTGTGTGTGGTGTGTGTGGTGTGTGTGTGTGTGTGTGTGTATGTGCGTACGCGCGTGTGTGTATGTATATAATATATTGTAAATAAATAAACAAATAAATATATAAGCAAATAAATGTATAGGCAAAATATATATTATATTATATATATATAAATATATATATATTATATTATATATATATATATATATATGTATATAATATGCACACCCCACATATGTGAGTATATATATATATATATATATATATATATAATATATATATATATATAATATATATATATATATATATATATATATATAGATATATAATACGATTTGTCTAAAGGGGTAAAGTGCCAGCGCGGAGGTCACGGGGTCAGCCCGCCAGAGGGAGGCAAGGGCGAAACCGACCTTACCGGCTGGTCGCAGCAGATAAAAGGAGAGGGGAAGGATAAAGGGGGGAGATCGAAAAGATGATTTAGTAAGAGAGAAAAGAGGCGGGGCTTAACCCAACATGCGGGGTAAAAGTTGGGGCATAGCTGACTGGAGAGGAAAGGAGGACAAGGTCGTAAGGGGGGCCTCGCGCCATCGGTGGTTGCGCTGCCCTGGCATAGCAGGCACTCGCTTCGCATGAGCAAACTCACGGGTCGGCGAGGCCGCCGCATCCCGGGCTGCGGAAGCACGCGGCTAACAAGGAGAATGGGAGCGGGAAAAAGGGGGCCTGTCCGGGGCCATCGGAGGCGCCACCGTGCACGGACTTCTCGCCCATGGCAATGGGGGCGGCCTCGACTAACCATGGAGGCTGCAGGTTGAAGTAGGAGTGAGATCGCTAATCAAGGTTATCTCCCATGCCCGCGTCGAGCAGAGATTTCCCTGTCGGCGCAGCACCACGCTTGGGTTATCAACACTGGCCATGACATCTCCTCCCCCACTCGTGTGTTGGCACTCCTTCGCCAAAGGGCCACGTCATGGGCAGGGTGCAAGCGGCAAATGTCACGTGTCGGAAATCCGAAACCAGTGAATGGAGGTAAGGGTTAGGAGAGGGACGCTTCCCCTATGGAAGGATGATGAGATGGGGGTGTGGGCGAGGTTGAGGTTACGCACGGAAGAGAGAGAGGGGGGGGAAGGGGATTTAAAAAGGGAATAGGGCCTCTTAGAGGGTTACTTTATTTAGAGTTTTAAAAAATTGCTTTTAGTAAAAAACCCCAAATAAAAAAAAGCTTAAACCAAGGGGAACTAAACATGAACGTAAATTTAAAAGAACTAAAGACAAAAATAAATGAAACCAAGAACGCAAATAAAAAAAAAAAAATTAAAGCTTAAAATAGATGGGAGCAAATTTACCGGTACGAGGGGCCCGGCAACATCCGCCTGGGCGTGAAAGCCGAGCGTGGGGGGCACGGGTACCGGTTTACGGGAAAAACGTTGAATTTAAATTAACTTAAGTTTAAAAAGTTTTTGTTTTAGGGTGTAAGCTTGGGGGTAGTACAGTGGTAACGTTCGGCCTCCCTCATCCGAGGGTCAGCGGTTTGGCCCCACCGGCGCGAAAGTTGCAAACTGTCGCCTGGAGGTTACTGCGGGCGGGCACCACGGCGGGGAAGGACGGTTTCAGCGATCACACCACTGACACACATGAGCGGTCGGGGATTAGTCAAAACTGCCGGGCTCCCCTCATAGCCCGGGCGAGGGTAAGCTTCAATATCGGATTATCCTTATGAGGCTAGTACAGTGGTAAGTGTCGGTTCTCATCCAGGGGTGCGGGGTTCGCCCAGGGCGGAGAAATTTTCAACTGTCGCTGGAGGTTTCTGCTGTGGCTGGCACCAGGCGGGTAAGGACGAGGTTCACCGAGTAGCAAACCCGCGCACATAGGAGGAAGATAAGGGGGATTTTTAACTACTCATGCAAAAATTTAAGGGTAAAGGGATTTTCTAGATCCCTTTTTCTCCCCCCTTTTTTTTAATCATCGCTTTTTACGCCTTTATACTGCAATTTTCACCCTTTAATTTTTGCAATTAAACTTAGTTTTTTCTCAGTTTTCTTTAAAAAACAAGCTTTTTTAAAAAAAAAATCACGGAATCCCATAGGGGGAAAAACCCTCCCTCTCTTGACAAAAATACCACGTCACCTTGTTTGACCTTAAATTTACCTCATTTTATATGAGGTGAGATCTCATTATATATTCCCTCAGCTTCTACGTTTTTATCTCAATCAAAAGAATATTAAGTTCAAATTAAAAACTGATAAAGCTTGATTACAAGCATTTAAACTAATAAAAGTTATCATAAATTAAGAGGGTTAACCGAACACTGGACGGGCATTTCAATGTTAATTTAATGCTGAACGACAAGAATAATATAAATGAAGGGTAAGAGAGAAATTAATTTAAAAGAACGTAAATGAATAGCAACTACGGGGGTAAACTGTTTGAGATGATGATGAAGGATTCCTTTAGTGTAACTTGTCAGATCATTTTTCTAGATTCTTAGGTGGGCATAAGTTCAAAGGTTTTAAGTCTCGAGGCCCACCAAGGCTGCGCTTATATGTGAAAAGTCCCGATAAGACGATATTGAGTTATACAAGCAATGATAAATTCAGTTCATTATATGATTTTATAACAATCATTCTTTTTTCCTGCCTTAGCCACCACAAATGCGCTTATTGTAGAACTCCCAAAAAAGAATAGACCCGGGGTACACAACCGAATCAGACCAGAAACCAGACCTCGGTCATTGCCTCACTTTCACTATTTTTCTTGAATATCACTGATATATGAGTATCTTATAAAAATACATAATATATTTCAGAAGTGCCATTCTGACATTTATGGTATTTTTGGTATTGCTACGCCAGTGGGGCTTTGTCTCTGTGCGAAACATGTGTTTAAAAATGAAGGGACCTGGGCAAACCCTGACCAGCTGGCTGTGAGCGGAGGAAACGGAGGAACAAGCCAGGAGACGCAGTTGGGTGCTGGCTCCTGTGAAACCTCGTGTGTGCCTTTGGCCCCCGA
>NW_023652957.1:0-5086 GCF_015228065.2 Penaeus monodon
GGGAATTGTTGGTTTTGGGGGTTTGGGGGGTCCAAATGGTTTTTTTTTCCCTTTTTCGATGTAGTTGTGGATCCTATTTTCCCCCCAGTAGCTGTGCTCTTCATGAGGATGTTAGGAACGCGAAAGCCCCCCCCACAGCGGACATGACCGGCGGTCTTGGGGGGATTTTAATATCGCGTAGTGTTTTTCATGACGACCTTTGCCCGTCGGTTTCGTCCCCCGAAATCAGAAAACCTCGCTCAAAAGTCGTTGATCCCGACGTCCCCTCGACGAAACGCCCGGGCCATCTCCTTTTCAGCCTGGAGAAAGGCCGGTCTGTTTGCGAGTCGCAGGAGGGCGCCGGCCATTTTTCGTAGGGCCGAGGGGCTCGTATCGGGGGGTACTTTGTCATCCCCGTGTATCTCTTTTGGGTGCAAATGTTAAGTTTTTATATGTATAAATTAGGGGTGAAAAAAAAAAGACAAAAAAAAAAAAAGAGGCGTAATGGCTTTTTAAATGAGGACGCGACACCACGAATGTTGTATGAATATAAAACAGATTTTTAGTTTTCTGTGTTATGGGATTATGTTTTTGAAAATGTAATTTGTTTTTTTTCATTTCTTTTGAGGTTTATGCTCTTAGTTGTTGTTTTTTTGTTTTTTTTTTAGCCTTCGATTTTAAAAGGGGATACTGTTTCCAAATTTCCATCCATAGTCTTTGATTTTGCTTTAAGGGTTTTTGAGGTGTGGCACCGTATAGTGTTTTGGAACATTTGGTTTCCCTTAAACCGAGATGTGAGATAAATGAACAAATAAACAAAAAGTAGGAAATATCGAAGAAAACGAAACCCCGTATATTTTGTTTTGATGCTTTACTTTTCAACTATTTTTTTCCCCGGAAAAAAAAAAAGTTTTGTTCTTAAGCAGTTTTTGAATCGTAAATTTTTCGTTTTGGTGAAAATGGTTTCTCAGACAGCACAAATTTTTTTATTATTATTTTTAAATTATTATTATTATTATTTATATTATTTTATTATTATTATTATTATTTTATTATTATTATTCTTATTTTTTTGTAGATTAGTATTTTATTATTGTTCCCATTATTATTATCATCATTTTTAATATTTCTTTTTGGTCTGACAGAAAAATTTACTTTTCTGAAGGAATGACAAGAAAATAGGCAAACCTTTGATTTCTCTAAAATTGATGCCCCCGAAAATTACTGAACTTTATTGTAAATGTGGCTTAGCCAGCACACGAATGAAAAAGAAAGAAAGAAAAATATATTAGAAGTGTTTGCTTCCAACCTATCTCTTTCCCTCATTTTTGTTTTCTGTATTTTGGTATCCTTTCGCGACTCCAAGCTGTACTGGGGGGCCCCGTTTTCAGGGGGGAAAGTGCGGGAAAAATCGAAACATTTTTCTCTCGCCTTTTTCTAGTTTTAGAATTTTGTTTTTCTCCTTTTTCCTTCCCTTTTTTTTTGGAAACTGAACTTCCAAACGACAAATCCTTTTAATTTTTTGGGATCGTGTTTTTAAAAAAGGGGGGAAAAAAAAAGGCTGATGGGAATGCTATAATTTGGGAAAAAACCTTTGGGTTTTCGTAAAAAACAATGGCTTTGCTGGCGAGGAAATCGACTTTTTCATCGAATTTAGTATCGTGATTACCTTCAAAAAGGGTTTTTTTATTTATCTTATACTTAATTCTGTAGGGCGGGGTTTGGGTAGTTGCCTCCTCGCGTTTTTCGTAAAAAAACAAAAGAAAGAAAAGAAAAAATTAACTAATTTATGGAATTTTTTAAAATATTGAAAAAAAAGAATCTGTACATCCCCCTTTCTTCGCTCTTTATTCATCTTAAAAATTTTGTGAAAGGGATCGAAAATATTTCTTCTTTTTTCCCAAGATTTCGCGCATTGAAAACCCTCGCAAAAAAAGAGAATATTCCCGCCTGAACCGTTATTTAGAAAAATTTAAAGACTGTTAATGAAACTGTTGCGACGGGGAAGAATATCGTTTTACTATAAGCTTTAGTATAACAACCATTTCACAAATGGGTTTGTAAAAGTCTTTTTAAAAGCAGCAGAGGCGAATGCAGCATAATATTGGCAGAAAGGTTCGTCTGCCTTTTCTCGTTGTTTCAGTGTTCCTGCAGCCACCGGCAAAAACCTAAAAATAAACCCTGAACAACCCCTTCCTGACTTTAAAACTAAAATTTTTGGGTAAAATAGTGCTTTTTCATGTATTTTAAATTTTTTTTCTAAAGCGTGGGAAAATGCATCTTTGGGAAAAGAATAAAAATAAAAATAAGAAAAAACCTTGATTATCTCCAGCCATTTATATTCCATAATGAAAGGGGAATTGGGGGGAGTATATTCTTTATCGTCTTGTTCTGTATAAAAAAATCCACAGTGTTAAGGCTTTTTAATTTTTAGAGAGACCAAAAAACTGTTTTTTAGGGGACCAGAGAGGCTTTTCAAAGTATCCTAAAAAAATCCTACTGTGAAAATACCACGGCGTGAGGATTTTGTAAAATGTTTTGAATAATAAACACAAGGAAAAAATAATAAGGTAAAGCAGATAAATTAGATTGGCAAACGCGTTCAGAAGGGAAAAAAAAGCACCCTTGTAATGCCCCATAAAATTACAGCCTTTCCCGAATTTTCCCCCGTTTCTTCAACAAGAAACGCAACAACCTCGGAATTTTCCCCAAACACTGCGCAAACGCCTTTTTGGGAAATTTTTTTGAAAGAAAGCATGTAACCCTTTTTCGGATCAAAAGAAAAGGAAATTTTGCAGACGTTCAATCGCTGAAAAAAAAAAGGTTTTGGTTTTATCTGAAATCCACATGAAAATCAAAAGATGGAAAGCACGTATCATTGGGTATATACCTACTTAGGAAGGGAAAAAAACTCTTCCCTTTAGATAATGGTAAAAAAATTTTCATCAAAAAAATAGATTAATCTAGGGTTTTCCATTTTTACTTATCTGTCTTTTCTTTTGTATTTTTCTTTTTGTTTTTGTATCGATCTAAAAGCATCGTGGATGACTTGCCCATATGCGCTTATACAAGATAACTGTAGCGCCTTTTTCCGTCGATATCCGAGAAAAAAAAACACACGCCCCAAACACCAGCACCCCCACACACACACGCAACACAACACGCCGCACAACACCCACACCACACACCACACACCCCACAAAACACGCACAACCACACACACACACACAACACACACACAACCCCCAATCCCCACACACACACCCCACACACACACACACACACACACCACCACACCCCCCCAAACCCCACACAACACACACACCAACACAAAATATAATATAATATATAAAATAATAAAATAGTTTAAATATATAACCCAAAACACCACAAAAAACAACATTAATTTTCTATATATTATAAAATATAATAAATAAAATTTTTAATTATATACATAAATTTTATATATTATATAATAAATATATTATATATAATTTTATTAAAAATTTTTTTTAAATTTTTTTAATTTTAAAATTATATATATAATATAATTTTATTCCCCGGGGGGGCAAACGGCTCGGAAAAAGCTTCTTGGGGGGCGTGGCGAGGCCCCTCGGGTCCGATTTTCACATCATTTTCAATACCACGGAACTCCTTAGAAAGGGGTGATTAATGGAATGGGTTAGTTTTTTTTCCACCCACACCCAACACCCCAACCCCCCCACACACACAACCCCACACACACACACACAAAACCACACACACACACAACAACCCCACACACACACCCACACACACACCCACCACAAACACAACCCCACACACAAAAAAAACAAAATAAATTTTTAATATATATAAATATATATAATTTAAATTTTATTTTTATATTATATATATATATAAAAAATTTATACTTAATATTTCTATTTTTTTTTTCTTTTATATAAAAATTATCATATAAAAATATTATATATATATATATATATTCTATATTTATCTATATTTAACTATATATTTTATATTACTATATATATCTTTTCCTTTGTTTATTATAATATATCTAATATAATTTTAAAAACTTTAATTTTTTCTTTCTTTTTTCCAATTTATCTATTTTATTAAATTTTAATATATTTTTTTAAATTAATTATCTTATTTATATATTTTTAATCTTTAATTTATTATTCTCTATTTTCTATTTCTATAATAATTTTTCTTTCTCGATATTTTTAACTATTATTAATTATATCTATATAATTATATCTTCCTATATATTATTTTATTTATTTTTAAAAATTATTTAAAATTATTTTTTTTTTATTATATCTATATTATTATATTTATCTATATTATTTTTTTCCCTATATTATTATTTTTTTTTTATTATATATATCCCTTTTTTTTTTTCCAAGCCTTTTTCTTTTGTTTTAAAAATTACCTGATTTGATGAAAACTTAATTACTGAAAGCCCAAGGCAAAATGATTCGGTTTTAAAAATCCTGGTGATCTGTAGCGTCAAAAGTTAATTAATTCGGCTGTGTCCTGTTGTGTTATCAGCGGGGGGAAAATTCCCCGTGTTTTTTTTTGCCTTCGTTTCGCGGTTTCTCTCGGAAATTTTAAACATGGGATTTGGAATAAAACCTAGATTCAAGATCATTTATATACAGAAATATTTTATATAAATAAAATATTATATATATTTATTTATTTATTATTAATTTTAAAATTTCCCCCAAAAAAAAAAATTAATATTTTTTATTATATAATAATATAATATATATTAATATATATATATATATTATATTCACAACACACACACCCCAATATTATTATATATTATATTTTATAAAATAATAATATATATATTTATTATATATATTATATTATTATATATATAATTTTTAGATTATGTATATACATACATACTATTTTATTTATATATTTTATATATTTTATAATTTTTATTATCCTAGACTATACATTTTATTAATAATACGTCTTGTGTTAATAGTATTTTATAATATATTATATTTAATATAAATATATATATATATATATATATATATTATAATATATTTTATATATCTTTTTATAACCAAAACCACAC
>NW_023652959.1:0-5085 GCF_015228065.2 Penaeus monodon
TTACAGAAAAACCTGATGCCCCCACAGAATTTTTCGATTATCTTGAAAATATTTTCAGAAAATCCCAAGAAGAGAAAACCCTTTTTATCTTAGGTGTTTTAAAGAAAATTTAAATTAACCAAAGCAAATTTTAACGGGATCTTTAATAAAGTAAATTAAAGAAATTTAAAAGAACCTAAAAGGAAACCCTACCATATTAGAAGTTATAATGACAAAAAAACCCCGATTTTACACTTCAAATACGCTGTCTTATCCACATTGTGATCACAGCTTTTGCCATGCCCCTTTAAATGTGAAAAAAAAAAAAGCGAAAACCAGTCACAAAAACCTCTCAGACTAAACGTTTTATGACCCTTCGTTACTCTTAAATATATTTAGTGAATCGCACTCTCAGAGATCTGAAAAAACAGATGACGTTGAAGAAAAGTTAATATTCTAAAAATTATGAAGAACGGAAATCGATCCCTTTCGCCCCTTTAAAAAAAAAAATTTAGCTCCTCCCGCCCCTTGACAAATGACAACATTACGAGGGCCAAAAATTTAAAAATAATACTCAGAAAGTTCTCTAGAAAAAACGACGACGCCACCCTTCAGGCGAATACAAACAAAAAGAGAATGGAAAACACTCCTTGTGCAAAACTTTATATTAAAGGAAAAGTTCCCTGAAGTAAAAGCGTTTCTGCCAAAACATGGGAACTATTTAATTTTAATTAGGCCTAAGAAAAAAAAAAAAACACAGCATTTCCCAAAAATTCCAAGAACACCTTAATACTTTTTGCAGAGGTCGGTAGACGTACTTATAAAACAGACAACCCGCCCCCACTTTCAAACAAAACATAAAAAAGGTGACTAAAACAAACTTTTTCGACCGCAACCAGTAGGAGCAAAACAAATATCCAAAAAATAAGACCTTAAGAAAACGAATTGGGGAGGGGATGACTTTGCCCATCTTTTTAATGAGATAGTTTCCCAGCAATTGCATACTATCTGACTTATTATTATTAATCTAAGTCAAATGTTTATCCATCTTTTTGGAAACATGGTAAAAACACCTTTTTTTCAAATCCAGGGGAAGGACAAAAATTGTAACGTCGACCCACCTTATACTCCCAGTAATATCTAAGTTCTCGAGAAAAATTGCAAAACCCAATTTTAACAGCGAAGGAATAACCTTATATCTAACCGCAAACGGTTTTAGGGGTAAATCTTAACCGAAACGCATTATAAAAAAACACAGATTAAATTTTTTAAAAATTAGGCAAAAACCGATCAATTTGTTCATTTCTGTGATTATCGAAGGCCTTTGACAGTGTCAGCTATCAATACTTGTAAACAAAATAACAATCCACGAAACTGACATTTTTTTTTTAAAAAAGTTATTCAGCGAGAACTAGTATCAAAATCCAAAAAAAATATCACCCAAGCAACCAGTTTGTTCGGTTTTCCCAAAACTCCCCCTAGCCCCAATTTTTTCATTAATTCTTAAAAATGTTTAATTTAAAAAAATGTTTTTATTCAGAACCCCCGGACGACTCTCAATTTTTCACGCTGCCTCTGTTAACAATCTAAATGAATTTATAGGAAAAATCATACATACCCTAACAGAAGCAAAAACATACTTTGATATGAAAGGCCTGAAACTAAATCTACAAAAAACACATAGAAACTTTCCACGTCAGTTAAAATTTTCCAAAGGTTGCACATAAAACCCCAACACAACGGTAAAAACCCAAAGGGGGCTAGTGACTGATACATGGATTGAGAGAAAATTTGATCACTTTACAAAAAAGTAAGGGCATCTGATTTTTAAAATCAATAAAAAATAAAAAATACCAAGAAAAAACAAAATTGATGTTTACAAACACAAAAACTTGTATCTTAATGTTGTCAAACTTTGGGGCTCCAAACAAAAAAAAGGGGCCCAAAAAAAAATTACAAAATTCGGCAAGATCCCCTGGGAAATGTAAATAAATGTAACCACACACACCCCATTGAAAAAAACTAAAAGGTAAAAGTACAAAAGAAACCAGTTAGACACAGTAATTTAAACCATAAAATATACCAAAAATGACCCAAATTTTATTTCCCATACAAGCAAAAGGTAAATAAAAGGCGTCCATACAAGGGAAAAAACTCCTTAAATAAAAGTCGAATACAGAAAAACCCGGGGTTTTTTGGGAAAATCCGGGCTTGGTGATTGGAACCAACTACCAGAAAAAATTAGAAAATCTCCCAACCCAAAAAACTTTAAAACAAAAGGAAAGACTGTTTCAAAAATTTTTTGTAATTTTTGATTAAATGTTCCTTAATCTTGTTAAATAAACATTTAAACATCTAAATATATAACATCTTATTACAAAACGTAAAAATCATATATGTAAAAAGAAAACCCATTTTAATTTAAAAGAATAAAGTGTTCGTTTAATTTGAACTCTTTTTCCCCTTCTCTCCTTTTTCCCTCTCTTCTCTCTTCTCTCCTTCTCTCCCCTCTCTCTTTTCTTCCCTCTCTTTTCTCCTCCTCTCTCTCTCTCTCCCCTCTCTCTCTCTTCTCCTCTTTTCTTTATATTAATTAATATATTTTATAAATATATTATATATATATATATAAAATATATAATTTTTAATTTATTTTCTATCTGTCTGTCTGTTTTTGTTGTCTATCATCATCTGTGTACTATCATTATTATCTATTTTGTATCTATTCTCTCCCTTTTTCTCTACTCTCTTCTCCTTATCTTCTTTCTTCTCATCCTCTTTCTCTCTTTTTTCTCTTTCTCTCTCTTTCTCTCTCTGTCTCTCTTTCTCTATCTCTCTTTATCTTTACAAAATGAGCCTTTTTTCTCTGCCCCTTCTCTTTTACTCCCTTCTCTCTTTGCATTGCTTCTCTTTTTTTCATTTCTTTTTTTTTTTATTTTCACCACACACACACACAACACACACACCACACAATACCACCCAAACACACACGCACAACAACCACACACACACAAACACTCCCTCTAACACACACACACACACAAGCACACACACACACACACACACACACACACACACACACAACACCCCCAAAACACCCAACCCCAAACACAACACACAAACCACACATTATATTTATATATAATTTTATATATATATAAAATTTTATAAATACTATATAATGTGTGTGTGTTCATATCCTTTCCTTTTCTTTTCGTCCTTTTCTACCTTTCCCTCTGTGACCCCCTCCCCCCCCCCCCCTCCCCCCCCCTCCTCAAGGCAAGAAAATCGTTTGGTCTTTCCTTAGGCGCCCATCGGGTTGACCCCTGTGGGTTGTGTATTTTTTTCCCCCGTTGATCGTTTTTTTCTTTTTACGGTTTTCCCTATTTCCTTTTTTTATTAGTTTTTCCCCCCCTGTTTTTCTCCCCTTTTGTTTGGAAATTCAATGTTTGCTGTTTTCTCTAAGTGTATGTATTTTTAAATCAATCACATGTTTTACGAAAATTTCCCCGGGACTATTCATACCTCACGTGTTCTTATATTTACACCACTTCATTAATGTGAAAACCCATAAAAATACGATCGATCCCCTTTTGTCACTTAAAAGGAAAAAAATGTGGGTAGTTTCTTCTCTTTAGGAAAATTGCTTAAAATGTTCGCTGCTCGTTAGTGATATTTAGGCTTACACTGCGTACCCTGGTGGGCCAGTTTTCAGGGTAGGGAGAGGAAGAAGAGGAAAATAAGGAAGTGAGAGAGGGAGAAGAGATGGGGGGAGAGAGTGAAGGGGTGAAAGGGGGAAAGAAAAGGGAGGGAAGAGATGGAGGGAGAGAGATGAAGGGGCGAGAGGAGGTAAAGAAAAGGGGGAGGAAGAGAGGAGGGGGGAGAGATGAAGGAGTGAGAGGAGGTAAAAGGAAGGAAGGATGGAGGGGGAGAGATGAAGGGGCGAGAGGGGTAAAGAAAGGAGGGGGGAAAAGTGGAGGGGGAAAAGATGAAGGGGGGAAAGGAGGTAAAGAAAAAAGAGGAAAGGATGGGGGGAAGATGAAGGGTGAAGGGGGTAAAAAAAGGAGGGGAAAAAATGGAGGGGAGAGATAAGGAGTGAGGGGTAAAGAAAAGGGGAGGAAGGATGGAGGGGGAGAGATGAAAGGGGTAAAAGGAGGAGAGGGAGAGAGGAGGGGGAAGAGATGGGGGAGGGGGGGGAGATGAAGGGATTAGGGGGGGAAAGGGAGGAAAAAGATGAGAGGGGGGGGGAAAAGGGGGAGATAAGGAGGGGGAAAAGGAAGGAGAAGGAAGGGGATATGGTGAGAGGGGTGAGAGGGAAGCAAAAAATGTGGGAGATAACTGGAAGAGAAGGAGAGGGAGAGAAGAGGAGGGAAAAGAGAGAGGCAAATATGTGGGGGAAAATAATGAGAGGAAAGAGGGGGAGGAAAGGGGAAAAAGAGGGGAACGAAGGAGAGAGAAGGAAAGGGAGAGAAAGAGAGGGAAGACACAAAAGGGGAAAGAAGGAGGGGGAAAAAAAAAAGAAAGAAGAGAGGGAAGGAAGGAAAAGGGAAGAGAAGAGAGGAAAGGGGAGGGAAGAGAAAAGGGGGTAAGAGATGAGGGTTAAAGAAAGGGGGGGGAAAAAAAAAAAGATGAGGAGAAAAAAGAAAAAGAGAGAGGAGGTGGGAAAAAAAGGAGAGGCAGACGGAGGGGGTGAGAAAAAAGAAATGAGAGGGAAAAGGGAAAGGGGTGGGAGAATTTAAAGAGAAAGAGAAGGAAAAGGCGAGAGAGAGAGAGAGAGAGAGAGGAGAGAGAGAGAGGAGAAGAGGCGAGAGAGAGAAGAGAGAAAAGAGGGGAGGGAGGAGAGGAACGGAGAGACAGAGACGGAGGAGACAGAGACAGAAAAGGGGGAACGGAGAGAGAGAGAGACGGAGAGAGACGAGACGGAGGGGACAGAGACAGAGAGCCAGGGGGAGAGGAGAAGAAGAAGAGAGAGAAAGAGGAGAGGAGAGAGAGAGGACAGGAGACAGAGACGTGAGAGAAGAGACAGGAGAGAGAGAAAGAGACAGACAGACAGACGAGACAGAGAGCGAGAAGGAGAATTAGAAAGGACAGAGAGGGAAGGACGGAGGG
>NW_023652960.1:0-5085 GCF_015228065.2 Penaeus monodon
GGCCGGGGCCCCGAGGGAAAACCCCCTTTCCCGGGACCCCCTCCCCCCCGAGCACCCCCCGGGACCCCGGGGGGGGAAACCCCCCCCGGGGGGGCCTCCCCCCCCCAACGGGGGGGGGGGAAAACCCCCCCCCCAACAGTTCCCCCCCTCGCCCCCCCTTTAATCCCCCCTTGGGGGAAAGGAGGTAGGGCACGCGTGGGGTAGCGGGGGGAGAGGAAAGGTGCTGGGAGAGAGAAAGGGGAGGAAGGAGCAGCACATCCCTCTTGAAGGCAATGTCGTGCGTTTTATTATTATTTGACCCCACTGAGGCCATGGGGAGTTTGGGGGGGGGATGGGGGCGTGGGGAAAGAAAGTTGGTCAAGGAGGATCAGGAATGGGGGCCGAAAATGAGAAGGACACTGCATTTGGGGTCAGTGATGCAGAGGAGAAAAAAAAGAGAAAAAGGGGATAAAAAAGAGTTATTTTTTCCAGGGGGTAGGGGTCTGATTGGTTTTGGGAAAAACAATTGTCTGGGATTATGCGTATAATTGATATAGGGTATTTAAGCCGCATTTTTTGCATAGACCCTTTAAAACTTTCGTAAAGCATTTATGTAGGGGTTTTTCCCTGAGAAATTTATGAACGGGTTGGGAAAAGCGTTACACCCCAGCAGCAACTTCCCAGCAAACCCCATAGGTTTTTAAAATTTTCCTTTGATAATATTTTCATCGGTTTTTATGACAACAACCTATTACAATTATAAAATTGAAAGGGTTCAACTGTGTCTCATCATTGTCAGAAAAAACGTTTTGTAGAATTTGCTTGATGAAAAAATTCCCAGAAAGGTTTGAAAGCCCTATTGACAATTTTTTAGTTTTACCCCGCCCTCAATTTTACAATTACTATTCCTTTTTCAAAATTCTGGGTATGTGTGTGTGAATCACTTGTTTTCCATTGTAAAAATATATAATTTAAAATGGACTGTTGGTAATTGTTTACGAAGTTACTACAAAACCCCTTTGAGATTTAGCCCAGTACTCCAACCCGTCCATGGGATCCAAAAATCTTATATAACCAAAACCCTCCCTACCCATTTTCCGGAGACCCCCACTGACCACTGTATTTTGGGCTGGGGGGTCTACCTCCCATACCCACCCACCCCCTTTTCTGGATAATCTGTGTGTGGGCCCTTTTTCATAACCCAAAACTTCACATCTGTTATTTTTTGCCAGAATTTCATGCAGAATTTTTTTCGCCTTTTTTGATTTGTCATTAGTTTTCCTTAAAAGATTCCAAAGTATTATGATTTGCACAACTTACTTATAAACTCACAAAGGGAAAAAAACCATGGAGAAAAGTGGTTTTTTACTGTCACCCCCCATAAGCAAAAATTTTACCTTGTACCATATGCAGTGTGAAACGAAACAAACGTGTATCTTCCCTAAATATCTGATCACTTTACCTTCATTTTGTGCTATTAATTTGGAAAAGGTTTACAACTGGCCCACATCCACCCACTAGCCCCCAACTCAAACTAACAAACACTGTCTCTTTTTCCCAAAATATGCAAACTCCCTAAAGATTCCTATGAAAAAAAACATTCCTAACTTGTGAGTTTTTTTTTTGGAGGTTACCCCCCAGCTTTGATTACCCCTTATAGAATGAAAAAACATGATTTTCATTTCCCCTTTGCACCCAGCTCTTGCTGTGTGGCCCAAAATCCGGGGCTTTAACCCTTATGGTTTCTTCCGGGTGTGTGGCATGTAAGATGGCCCTCATGAACACAAGATTGCTTACCCCCCTTTTGCGTGTCTCTTTTCATAAGAAATTTCTCTTCTTTATCTCCCCCCCTCCCCCTTTCCCCCCCTGCCTTTTCAATATCTTATTTTCTTTTGAGGGTAAAAGACTTATTCCTTGCACAGCCCCGGTATCTCTATAGCTTGTCTTTTTTAAACATCCTGCGCTGTTAGATCGGGGTAAAATAAAATCCTGGCCTGAAGTATTTGCCCTCCCGGGAGCGGGTGTTCTTTCAGGATGTCAGGGATGTTACTTCCACATTTTTTTGCCTTGGAATTAAAGCTAATCCCCCTTAATTTGCCTATAATCACCCCCCAAAAGGGTTTGGGGACTTTTGGAGTCATTCCGTCACCCCGCCTTTAGCCAATTTTTCATAAGCAATTACACACCCGGGGCCCCTTTGTCAATTTGTAGCCAAATTTTTCCCTGACTTTAGTCACTCACCCAAAACCAAGGATTTTTAATAAGCATGCATTAGCTATATTTAAAAAATTTATTAATACCATGAAGCATTGTTAATTTTGGTATTTAACATTTTTTCCCTTCCCCAACTGTATTTGTAAATTGTAATGGTGTTTAAATAAGGACTTTTTTTGGAAAAAAAAAATACAGATGTAGACCCCCATAAATGGTAATAAATTGACAGGGAAAAGGGGATTTTCCCTTTTTTGTTGTTTTTGTGTGAAAAAACATACACACAAAGGATCAACAAGCCCCAGCCCCCAGGGGTAAATTGAAAGCCATTTACCCTCTCCATTGTAGGTTTAAAAGATTTTTCCAAAAAGTATGTTATAAAGACATTTATACATATAGCTTATAATAAGGATAACAAATGACAAAATATAAAATTATTTTTGCCCTAATAGAATCTGAATGTAGGGCAAAAGTTTCAAACATTTTTTTTTGCATTTAATGCAAGTGGCCTGGGCCACTAGAATACAACCGGGGAAAGGGGCCTTCATATTTGGGGAAAAACCTGGTGGCATTGAGTTAATAAATTTTTTTGGTTTCTAAGTTTTTAGCCCGGGATGCTATAGTCGTCATGAATAAATCTCATGAGGGAATTCATTTTATAGGTTTTGGGTTTTTGTAGGTTTTTTTTACACAAGGTTTATGTGAAAATAAAGAAAAAAAAAATATAGTACAATCCAGGAACTTAATGCACCTAAAGTTGGCTTAATCTACGAAGGGGGGGTAAATGGTAGAACCAGGTTCCGATTGCTATATCGGATACACCCAGCAATTTCTATTTTTGTAAAGGTTTTACGTTGCACTTGGGTTTGTATTTCTTAAAAAAAAAAAAAGATTTTAAATAAAAATGGCAAAAGGGAATTTATTGGCGTTTTGCCTGTTTTCTTTTCCCCATCCTCCTTCTTATTCCTATCATCCCCCCCCCAACCTCCTTTTTATCCTCCTCCTCCCCCTCCCCCTCCTCCTCCTCCCCTCCCCTCCTCCCCCCCCCCCTCCCCCTCTCCTCCTCCTTCCTCCTCATTCCCTTACCCCTTCCCCCTCCTCCTCCTCCTTTTATCCTCTTCCCACTCCCCTCCTTTTTATCCTTTCCTACTCCTCCCTCCTTTTCCCCCTCCTCCCTCCCCTATTCCTTCTCCCTTTCCCCCTCACCTCCTATTCCTTTTCCTTTCCTCCCCATCCTCCTTTTTCCCCCTCATCTTTTATTCCCTTTTTTCCTCCTCCCCCTCCTTCTCCTCTTTTTTCCCCTCCCCTTTTCCTCCCCTCTTTCCCTTTTTCCTCCTCCCCTTTCCTTCCTCCTCCTTTTTCCCCCCCCTCTATTCCCTTTTCCCCTTTTCCTCCCTCCTTTTCCTCCTTTCCTTTCCTTTTCCCCCTTTTCCCCTCCTCCTTTTCCCTTTTCCCCCCCATTCTTCTCCCCTTTTCTCCCCCCTCCATTCCTTCTCCTCCCTTTTCCTCCCCTCCTATTCCCTTTTCCTCCTTTTTCCCCCCCCTCCTCCTATTTTCCTTCTCCCCCTTTCCCCTTTCCTCCTCCTCTCTATTCCTTCTCCTCCTCCTATTCCTCCTCCCCCCTTTTTAATTCCTTTCTCCTCCTTTTTTCCTATTCCTTCTCCTCCTTTTCCTATTCCTTCCCCTCCTCTTCCTTTTCCTCCCCCTTTTTTTCCCTCCTCCCCCTTTTCCTATTTTTCCCCTTTTTCCCCTCTCCTCTCTTCCTATTTTTTCCCTCCTTTTCCTCCCCCCCTTTTCCTATTCTTTCTCCTCCTTTTCCTCCTCCCTCCTTTTCCTTTTCCTTTCCTCCTCCCCCAAATTTGCCAGGAGAATGTAATGTTTGCAGTGTATTTTTTGGGAAAATGTTTCTAGGAAAGTTTGCTTTGCAAGGCTTAGACCCGGAATTGGTAAAAAACTTTTTTCCCTTTCCTGATTTTTTAAAATAATAAATTCATGTGTTACATTCAGTAAAATTATAGTTATTAAATGTTTAAAATTTCTATAGCAGTAAGAGATATTTAAAAAATTAGGAAAAAAGGGGAAAAAAAGAATAGCATACTAATTGTCTCAGTAAGATCATATTTTTAGAGCCATCTGTGTGTAAAAAAAAGAATAAACAAAATCCCCCGGGACTCATTTAAGTGCATTGGCTTAGATCTATGAGTGAATATCTGTATACTTTTTTTTTAAAGTTTGTTTTAATGCCAACATAATCCAATGTTTGGCAAATATGCATGTGCAAGCATAATCAAGATTGCCCGGTGTGCGATTATAAAATTGGGTTTGAAAAATTCTTTAGATGTACTGTTAATAGAAAAAATTGGTCTTTTCACATAAACAAAATTGGTTACATTTCATTCCCCAATTTATCACTTATTCTATTTGATGAGGTATTTCTGCATTTTTCCTTCCCTTTGAAAAAAAGAACCTTGTAGCACACCAAACTTCATTCATAGTGATTTTTTTTTTAGGAAGATTAGGAGTGCTTGTAAAAAACTAAATTTCATTATTAGAATATCTGAACAAAAGGGAATTAAAAATTTTGTATTAGGGTTTCCCCCAAAGTTTTTCTGCTAAATTTCAAAATAACAATGAGGTGCCCGACGTGCGATGGGCAAAGGGCTTGTCCCTTCTGGGTTGTTAGGTGTCTAGGGAAACTCCCCGTTCACCCTTATGAGCATGACTTGGATCAGAGGGATAAAGGTTGCTGTTGTAGCGGTAAGGTTAGCTGTTTTGGATGTTAAAAAAAGCTTCCCTTTTTTTGGGGCATTTTTGGGGGGTTGGAAAATTAAAAAATTTTTTAAAAAAAAAAAAAAAATTTTTTTTTTGTAAAAAAAAAAACCTTTTTTTGGGGTC
>NW_023652961.1:0-5085 GCF_015228065.2 Penaeus monodon
ATTCGCTTCTCCTCGCCCCATCCTCCCCCTCCTTTCTCCGCCCCGCCTCCCCTCCCTTTCCGCCACCCCCCCCTCCTTCCTGCATTCCCACTTCCGTTACTCTCTTAAACGCCCACATATAGTTAATCTTATTTGCCATTTTTCGAGTATTCTTACGCTTATTACTTAATTACTTTCGGTTAATTAAGCTGTATGATCTAAAGCGAACGTTCGATTTTAATGGATCCTTAATTATCGGTCTTTCTCTCTCTCTCTCTCTCTCTCTTTTCTCTGTGTTATTCTCTGTTTGTTAAAATCTCTGCTTTTAGAAAGTTACTATTTAAAAAGGAGCATTAAAAAAAAGAAAAAAAATAACAACAAAGAAAGGAGGAAAAGAAGAGAGAGGAGAAATTTCCTTTTAGAAAAGAGAAGGGAAAAGAGGGAATAACAAGAATTGGACAGAAGAAGTGACAAGAAAAACGATCGAAATAACGATAGACAAACAACAGGAAGGAACCCCATTCCTCTCCTCTCGCTCTCTCTCTCTCTCTCTCTCTCTCTCTCTTTCTCTTTCTTTCTTTCTCTTTCACTCTCTCCCCCCCTCCCCTCTCTGCTCCTTCCATCTCCTTCTCTCCTCTCCTAAAACTCTCCTACTCTCTCTCTCTCTCTCTCGTCTGCTTCTCTCTCTCTCTTCTCCTGAGTCCCCCCCTCCCCCCCCGCGGTCGTGACCTTCCACATCCGAGAAAAGAAATACAGGGAAATGGACGAAAAAAAATGCACAACGATATAAAAAGGAAGAGAGAGAGAGAGAGAGAGAGAAAAAAAGGAACTCAGCTCTATCACTTTCTTCCTCTCCTCCCTTCCCCTTCCCCTTCCCTACCCCCCCTCTCACTGCCACCCCCCCCCAAACTACTCGTCTCTCCCCCACATGGCGTGACATCTGGATAAGCTTTCGGTCTTTGGATGTCGCTCCCCCCCTCCCCCTCCTCTTCACCCCTCCCCCCACTACTCAAACCATCCTTTCCCCTCCTCTTCACCCCTCCCCCACTACTAAAAATATTCCCTCCCCCTCCTCTTCACCCCTCCCCCCACGCCATCCCCAACACTGTGGCTACTCCCAGTGTTCTCTTCTCCAACGCTCCAGCATTCTCCTCCCCTCTCTCTTATTTCCTTTATCTTCAACTTCCCTTCCATGTTCATTCGTCGTCATATTCCTTCCTTTCTTCCTCTCCTCGTTCCTCATCTTCTTCCTCTTCCTTCTCCTCCTCTTCATTCTTTTTCTCTTCCTCTTCTTCTTCTTCTTTCTTCCTCTTCCTCTTCCTCTTCCCCTTCCTTTCCCCTCCTCCTCCTCCTCCTTTCTTCTTCTTCTTCTTTTTCTTCTTCTTCTTCTTCCTCCTCCTCCTCCTCCTACCCCTCCCTTCTCCCCCTCCCCCTCCCTTTTTTCCCAGACAAGGTCACGAAACCGAGACAGAGTTTAAAAAGAGACATGAAGAAAAAAAAGAAAAAGAAAAGAAAATTAAGAAAGAAAAAAAAAAAAAGAAAAAAAGAAAAAAAAGGAGCTAAAAAAAAACGAAAAAAATGTGGGAGAGTTTTTTTCTTTCTTTCTTTCTTTTCTCTCTCTCTCTTCTTTTTCTTTCTTACTTTCTTTTTTTCTCTCTCTCTTCTTTTTCTTTCTTTCTTTCTTTCTTTCTTCCCTCCCTCTCCCTCTCCCTCTCTTCTCTCTCTCAGTCCCCTCATTCTTTAAAATCTTCCTTTCGTATCTTGTCATCAATATTCCTTCTCTGTTTGATATTTCATTTGATATTCCATTGCTATTTCCGGTCAACGAGAAATCCAAACCTAGCAACTTGCATCTGCTAAGCAAGTGCCAGGCAAGCGGCGCTACAAGGTCATCTTGGGTCGAAGGTCATCATCGCCCGCGGGGGAAATTTTTGTGTAAGTGTGTATATCGATACGAATTGGAAATGAAATGGAAATGAAATGGGGAGAAACATATCCATTTCGGTTTTATCATCGGGTGATGATTGTGGCTTGATTAGACGTGTCACGGTCTATTGACGCTTTGGTTATCATGGCACACACATACACACACATATATGTATATATACATATATATACACATACATATATGTGTGTGATAGTGTGTATATGCGTGTGTGTGTGTGTGTGTGTGTGTGTGTGTGTGTGTGTGTGTGTGTGTGTGTGTGTGTGTGTGTGTGTGTGTGTGTGTGTGTGTGTGTGTGTGTGTGTGTGTGTGTGTGTGTGTGTGTGTTCTCTTACACGCATACCTATAGCCTATCCAATAACATTACAAATCATACATAAAACTCTCCCAACAGCAACAACAACATTGCTGACCACGTGCAACATCGGCCGTAAATTGCTCTCGCCCATCGCCAAGGCCTACGCACTTTAATATATGCCCCCCCAGGTAGGCCTATGCACACCTCAAGACGCACTAATAAGGCACTGTAATGGCTCCCGCGGGCCTCGTGTTGGCACTGTGCCACACGTGAGGGATACTGCAAAGACGAGTATCTATGTATTGACCCCTTGGGGTTGGGGATTGGGGGGGGGGGGATACTCCAGGGATAGCGGTCATTGGATAGACATATCTATGTAGATTTGGTCATCATTAATTCATATGCGCTCGGGTATGTACATTAGCGGTATTGTAGCAGTTGTATTGTAGTGCAGTGGGTATTATGGTACTTTAGGCATATGTAGGTCTATATATATATAGATACAGAATAAATAAATACTGTGTCACAGCAGTATACACACACGCACACACAATGCGCGCACTATGCACACACACACACACAAACACACACACAAACACAAACACACACACACACAAACACAAACAAACAAACACACACACACACAAACACAAACAAACAAACACACACACAAACACACACAAACAAACACACCCACTAACAAACAAACAAAGACACGCATTTCACAACAAAAGAAATGCAAAAGAGAGACAGACAAAAGTTTCTAAACAAACACGTACTTGCTTACTTAATTTTCTCTCCTCGTAAAAACAAACAAACAAAAAAAAATTGACTAAAGACAACAAAAGAAAACAAAACAGAGAGTTATAATTTGCGTTGTTTTTTTTCCATTGTTTGTTTGCAGTGGAGGAGGAAAAGGGAAGATTTACATGTAATTTACAATAAGTTGATGAGAATTTACAAGTCTAAGGGATGTGCAAGCCTTTCTTTATTTCTTACATCAAGTTAATATGAGAATACAAAACTGGGCCAGCACTACACAAACGGAGCTGGCAGGTATACTCCTCGCAACGGAATTCTTAATGTCTAGGGGCTCTGGAGTAGTTTTCTGTGACTCTCAAAGTGCTCTTCGGACGCTAAATTTCTTTCAAAGCAGGTGGCGATGAAGAAATTGTGAGTTGCATTAAGCGTAACGTAACCTATGCAACAGAGCGTAATTTCAACATTCAGAACCATCTCATGTTGGCATACGCAAGCACGACCACGTAGACAAATTGGCGAAAGAAGCCTGCAGCAAGGATATTGTGAACATAGATCTTGGGATGCCTCTTGCTAGGGTTGCACATATATTGAAAAGTTCTCATAAGGAAGAACTAGTAGATCTGATTAACACTCAAAGGCCTGAAAGCTGTACCATAAGGCACTACGATCAGTATAGGGATGGCAAGCCTTCCTAATGGTGGCACCGAAGTCAAACCAGACATTGTGACGTGGTTATTGCCAGAATACGTTTAGGTTACAGAATGTACTGGCAACTGCACGGTGCAAGAAGTGCAGATGAATCTAGATGTAGACTGTGTAACGAAGAAAACAAACGAACGCTTGAGCACTATATCTCGGAATGTCATGTGATACAGCCTTTCAGACCACCTAACATGAGGTATAAAGAACTATGTGAATATTTCATTTCATCTGATACATTGGAAGATATACTCGTACTATACCCTAAATTTACTATGTGATAACTCCCGTATGCAAATAACAGTGTTATTCAAACACAGTGGCAAAAGCATATGTAAGTAATAATTTTTGTATGATGTATGATTTATATTTATATTTTACCTTGTACAACTACAGTAGTTACAGACTACTGTACAATGTCAGATATATGTAAAACTGTAATCATGATTGCCCACGCCTGAGCAGATAGCCAGGGTGGTAAATAAACTTACTTAACTTAACTTAACTTACTCAGAAACAAAAGGATATCTCCCCCAAAAATGGAAATATACATATATAAATATATGTGTGTGTGTGTGTGTGTGTGTGTGTGTGTGTGTGTGTGTGTGTGTGTGTGTGTGTGTGTGTATATATATATATATATATATATATATATATATATATATATATATATATATATATATATGCATACGTATACACACACACACACACACACACACACACACACACACATACACACACACACACAAACACACACACACACACACTCACACACACATTATTATCAACACACACATATATATATATATATATATATATATATATATATATATATATATATATAATATATGTTGATAATAATGGAGATAGTGATGATAATAATCATAATAATACTGATGATAATAATGAAGATGATTATGATATCAATAACAACAACAACAACAACAATGATAACACTAGAAATAACACAACAATGACAATAATAACACCATTAAACACAGTATCAAACACATGCTCAACAGAACCAACATTACTATCAGCTGATGGCGATCGAGGTAGCCGGGGCGCAGGGAACGGCTGAAGGCGATAACAGCCTGATAAGGACTCGAGCCTCCGTCCAGCTGAGACCCTCGTGGGAGCAATTACGGAAACGCAATTGCAGATCCTTAGCGACTGTTAACTACCGGACTGGTCGGAGGCGCGCGGCTGCCGAGGCGCGCGGCCCGAGTGGCTCTGGAGGTGCATTGACGGTAATAGCTTTCTATATGTATCATATGTACTTAATATTTAATATATATTATAATATATATATATATATTATTAAAATTATCTATATTTATTATATATAATGTATATATTCTATAATAATTATATATATATTATATATATATATATATATTAA
>NW_023652963.1:2500-5084 GCF_015228065.2 Penaeus monodon
ATATATATTTTATACATATATTTATATATGTATCCATATTTCATATATATATGCATATTTATTATCATCAGGGGGCTAACGCAGTTTCGTATGGACGCATCCACCTTTCCCTTCCACCTAAGGAATCTTTTATGGCGGGTGTCCTGGCAGGTTCTCGGCCCACCTATAGCTCCTCGTGACAGGTCTGATCGAGCTGCCCAAGCATGACCTCCTAGGTCGTCCCATGGATATCCTCCACCCAGGATTGTCTCGCAAAGAGACAACTTGAGGGGCAGTTTCATCCATAGGTAATGACCTAAATGCCCAAGTAGCCTGATTGGCGATCCCAGATTATGCAAGTAATATTTTCCATGCTGGGTTGACAGTGTGCCGTCGGTTGGGCACATGGCCTGCTCTGTACCCCATGATCCGTCGTAGGGATTTGTTACAGAAAGCATCAAGATGAGGCTTCAAGGCACGGTTTCGCTTCCTTAGAGCAAAAATTTGGGCCCTTTAATACAAGTAGCTTCGTCTTTCTGCATAAGCACAGACATCTCCAAATGCTCTTGTTGATCGAATTCATGGTCCTTGCAGCCAGATGGCTACTAAGGTATGTAAAGCTCTTTGTGACTTCAACGTCCTCACTGCAAGCATGTATCGACTGAATGGGTTTCCCGAACAGGCCTCCTAAATCTTGGATCTTGGTCTTGGTCTTGGCTGAATGCATAAGATCCGCCACCAGCGATTCCAGAAACCCCTGATAGGATGCAACATCGTCGGCAAGTCGAGGTTTGGTGACCTTGATACATATGTATACTATATATATATATATATGTATACATATTACCATATGTATATATAGGTATTTCACACATACATATTAACATATATTTTGCACATGTATATATATTGATATGTATATTTATTTGTATATATATACACTACATTTATATATTATCCATATCTATATACACATACCTATGCATATAATTTCATATAAATCACATATATGTATGTATGTAATATGTATATATATGTATATATATATATATATTTTATATATTATATATATATATATTATATATTATATATATATATATATATTTTATACGAGGGAGAGGGGAGAGAGCGAGAGAGCCTAAGAGAGATAGAGATAGTGATAGATAGAGATAGTGATAGATAGAGATGGATAGATAGATTGAGGACGAGGGAGTCAGAGAAAGTGGGAGAAGGAGGGAGGAATAGAGAGAAAGAACAGATATATAAGAGAAAGATGTAGAGAAAGAGACGAGAGAGGAGAGAGTCATTTATATGAGAGGGGCGGGGGGGGGTAAGTGAGAGTCTGAAATGCATTATCTGTACTCCCTGTACAGATGATGTAAAAAAACAATAATAATATAAAAAAAGAAAATGCACGAATTGTCAATTATCTTGCTTTTTTCGATGCGTGATTGATATTCTATGCTAGGTAGTCATTTTTTTTTCTAATATTCATATAAGAATTCTGGGATCTAATGAAAGAAACATATTTCATAACTTGCTAACTGGGAATTCTACAAAAAATCTCAAAATTTTTTTTTCAGCACATCATTTTGTAAGTAGGGATAAAGGTCTACTTACATTCTGAGGATATCAATACAACTTGCTATGGTATGAGTCTTAAAGTAGCGAGGATAAAACCTTTTTTGTGCCATCAACATCCAGCGAAAAACACATACACACCACACCACACACACACATATATGATTATATAAAATTTACACCCACCACGCCCCACACACCACACACAACACACACCCCACCCCCAAACACACACCACCACCACCACCACACCCACCACAACACACACACCAAATTATATAAAATTTACCCCCCACTCCCCCCACACACCCCACACACCACACCCACCACCAACCCAACCCCACCCCACCCACAACACACACACACACACACTACACATACCACACACACACACACACACACACCACACACCACCGCAAATACACACGCCCGCAAACACACCACACCAACCACACCCACACCACACACACCCACCCACACACCACACACACCCACACACACCACACACCACCACGCAAAATAATGTTTTATAAAAAATTTCACACCACACACACACACACACCACTAAACCACACACAAAACCACACACCAAACACACATATAATATATTAAATTTTGGTTGTGTAATTTTATATAAACGATCTAGCGTTATGTGAATGCTATATTGCAGCCTTTACAGAGTTTAAAAAACATTGCTTTTTTCGTTTCCTGGGTTGTCCATTTTCATAAAAAAAAAGATCACCGTGCCCTATTTATTTTCTGCAGCGTATAAAATCCCCAAAAAAAAAAAAAATTACAAATAAAAAATTTGATAAAAAGCGGGTCATTTTGGTTTTTTAAATATTGCTTTTTAAATTTTAAATTACTGATGTAGATGTATGATGACGATTTTTAAAACCTTTGAGACCACCCTAGCAAACAGTATAACGACACGTTATGAAAAGTTTAAAGTGATACAAAAACCATACAAAAAAATCGATCAATATGATCGCGATATTGCCCAAATATTATATATATATAATTA